>NC_090752.1:71882995-71897995 GCF_036898095.1 Palaemon carinicauda | reverse complement strand
ATGCGGCCGCTAGGTGGCCGAGTGTGCGAGGCTGCTCACGAGGACACCATCGCTCGCTCTTTCTCATCGGATCTCCGTCGCATAAAGTTATCTCCGAGTATCGGCCGTAATGTTTGCATTTTTTATGTGTTTTTGGCGTTAATCAGTACAGAATTAAGTGAATAAACAATGGGTCCAAAGCAAGCGAGTGCAAACAAGGGTAGTGAAAAGAAAAAGCGTATGATGACAATCGAGATAAAGCATGAAATAATTGAAAAACATGAGAGTGGTGTATGAGTGACTGAGCTGGCTCACCATTATGAGAGTCCATCTACAATATGTACCATGCTCAAGCAGAAGGATGCTATAAAGAGGGAAATCAGAGACATGTTATCGAAGTGCCAGGAGTTTCCTGATTTTATGGAAAAGAAGCACCCGGACAAGTTGGCGTGGGGTCATGCATTAGCCTTTTTTGACGACACTTCTGTACGTCATTTTTGTAACATTTTGAACGGGAGACAGAAGCAAACATCCCTAGATATGTTCCCGTTAAAAAGGCCGGCAAAAAGTGAGGTGAAACCGAGTTAAAAAGCGAGGCAAAAAGAGCCAAGCCGGAAGAAGAAAAGTAAAAAAATTAAAATGAAAACAAAATTAGAATTAAGTTTAGTGTAACGTAAGATTAACATTTATTTTCTAGTGTGTGTACAGTAAGCTAATTTCATTTAAGTTAAATTTAAAGTTTAAGTTGTGTTACGTAGTGTTACAAAAGTGTAGCGTACCTAACATGTTGCCATCAAGTCTCTCTCCTCCCTTTTCTCTCTCCCTCCTCCTCTGCACGCACCGCGCCCGGCGTCAATGACCTTAGATGTCAGGATGCCTGAAAACTTTAAATCATTCATTCATTCTGCACACACCGCCGTTAGCCGCTACCGTCTGTCTCAAAGGTAAGAACTCCATAATAATGTCACATTTTATTGCAAATCATAACCAATACCTAGGTATTTGCTATTTTGTGAGCGTAGGTTGTGAACTAGAACAATTAAAAACATGTTTTTTCCAATGCAATATACTGTTTTTAGGTATTTTTTTCAGAGGGTGGGAACGAATTAATTTTTTTAGTTATTTTATATGGGAAAAATTGATCCGAGATACGAGCGAATTGACAAATGAGCTCGGGTCCCGGAAGGCATTAAGCTCGTATCTCAAGGTATTACTGTGTATATATATATATATATATATATATATATATATATATATATATATATATATATATATATATATATATATACAATGGTAGCAGGTTGTATGTGTGTGACACGAGAGAGAGAGAGAGAGAGAGAGAGAGAGAGAGAGAGAGAGAGAGTAGTGCCGGCTAGAGAATATTATTAATGATATCCATAAATCCCCGTTGAAGCTGATATTTACAAGACCTCTTGATTATAACGTTCCGTCCAGCAGTATTTATTTATCTGTACCCGTATCCCTCTGTCAAATGATCCAAAAGAAAACTACGATTACGATTCAGTACAAAATACAGTACAAAATGCAATCATTACATACTATGATTTCCATTACATACAGTGTTAAAAATTTTCAATAAAAAAAAAACCGTAATTTCCTGGCAACATTTATTACAGGATTTTTACCGTTTTAATAACAGACATATTGACGTAAAGGAGTGATATTACGGCCACCAACCTGTAAAAGATAATAGCAAAGTAGGGTAAAATTACGGTCGCCTGTATTTTACTGAAATACGCCAGAAAACAGTATATTTTTAAGGATAATTTCCGATTAAAATTACGGATTTTTTAACAGTGTAGTTTTATTTTACGGTCTATTTCATCTAAATAACATAACGGTTCTCTCTCTCTTTTCTTTTTTTTAAACAATTTTCTTTTCGTCGCCTGAAGAATTATTCGGTATTTAACGTCTGCATATTTAGGAAAAAAAAAAAAAAAAGATTGATACTTTAAGCAATGAAATTCGAGCATATGGAGGGACAATTGCTTAACGTTAGTTAACACCGAGCAATGACTGCTAAATATTTAGATTTATATGCACACACACAGATTTAGGGTGGCCATGGCACCAGCCACCCGTTGAGATACTACCGCTGGAGAGTTATGTCCTTTGCCTGGCTAGACGGTACTACATATGATATTTCTCTCTGGTTACAGCTCATTTTCCTTTTGCCTACACATACTGTATATCGAATAGTCTGGTATATTCTTTACGTATTCTGCTCTGTCCTCATACACTTGACAACACTGAGATTACCAAACAATTCTTCTTCGCCCAAGGGTTTAACTACTGCAATGTAATTGTTTAGTGACTACTTTCCTCTTGGTAAGGGTAGAAGCAAGTCTTTAGCTATGGTAATCAGCTCTTCTAGGAGGACGACACTCCAAAATCAAACCATTGTTCTCTAGTCTTAGGTAGTGTCATAGCCTCTGAACCATGGTCTTACAATGTCTTGGGGTGTAGTTCTTCTGCTTGAGGGTACACTCGGGCATACTGTTCCATCTTATTTCTCTTCCTCTTGTTTTTTAAAGTTTGTATAGTTTAGATATGAAAGATTTATTCTAATGCAGTTACTGTTCTTAAAATATTTTATTTTATTTCTTAATTACTTCTCTTGTAGCTTCCTTATTTCCTTTCCTCACTGGGCTATTTTCCCTGTTGGAGCCCTTAGGCTTATATTATCCTGCTACAACTAAGGTTGTAGCTTAGCAAGTAAGAATGATAATAATAGGACATTTGTGGTTTAAGAGTGAACCTTTCAGGAAACCCCCTCTCACCAGAGTACAGCTACTTCCTTTCCCCTTATCCGAGGGACGGGGAGAGAGCGTCTGGTAATGCCGCTCAACGTGACCGGAAAGAAATATATAGCCAGACACTTGCTCTTTATTCTATAGGGGAGATGCTTCTCCTGACCACACTAATGTAAATTATACATTTTGTGAACTTTGGCGACCTACATTCTAGAGTCAATGATAACCGACGCACGCACACAACGGACTCTTTATAATAAATAATCGACAAAACTAAAGGCGTTATAACAGCAGGGCCTACTATTATTTCACTAATGTTCTTATTTCGAATTATTTTGATATGAATGATCTATATCGCACCATAATGTTTTGATTTCAAAATGTAATCTGTTCAAAACCTAAGTTTATCTATCTATATGATCAAAATTATAACATAAGAAATACAAAAAGGTATCTATAAACAATGGAAAAGCGTAAATCAAGAAATGACAATGTCATTTCTTCTAAGACTACCATTTAGGTTAAACAAAATACTACAGTTTGATTTTTACATTAATTTACTTGACATCTTTTTATCACTATATTCCTCATCGCACAATACTCTATTCTATTGTTTCAACGAAAAGAGGAGGAAAGCAGAAACCAATTCTAGTCAATAGAAAAAAAAAAATGTAATTTGAGCAGCTCTGTGTCCCGTCAATTGAACTACTGCATAACGGAGAGACTGGGCGAGTCCACAACTTTTCTTCCAACCGTCACAGACTGCGTGAAGATGTCAAGACACGTAACCCTCAGCCAGTCTCTTTTAAATACAGTTCATATCATCCGGACCAGTTCATTTTTAGGGAGTCCTCCCCTGAATCAACCTCCTTGGCCCTCAACCATCGTTACGGTCCACTCAGACTCATAACCGGAACGAATGTGTGTGTGTGTGTGTGTGTGTGTGTGTGTGTGTGTACCTGTCGTGAGAGGTTATTTTAATATGCGGTTGAAGGGAAGGAGGGGAGACGAGCGTATACTCAAATATCAATGGGGGAAGTCTTTTAAAAAGTACATCTCGCATCTGTCGTTCCCCAAGAACGGGGCTCGGGTTAGGTGTAATGTTATTCTCAGCATATCTATCTAATCATGGAAAAAAGCTAAATTGTATCGCAAAACAAAATAACCTTAGCGCTAGGCATCGCTTTTTATTATTATTACTTGCTGACCTACAACCCAAGTTGGAAAAGCAGGATGCTATAAGCCCAGGGGCTCCAACAGGGAAAATAGCCCAGCGAGGAAAAGAAACAAGGAAAAATAAAATATTCTAAGAAGAGTAACAACATTAAAAGAAATATCTTCTATATAACCTATAAAAACTTTAACAAAAAAAGAGGAAGAGAAATAAGATAGAATAGTGTGCCCAAGCGTACCCTCAAGCAAAGAGAACTCTACCCACAAGACAGTGGAAGACCATGGTACAGAGGCTATGGCACTGCCAAAGAATAGAAAACAATGGCTTGATTTTGGATTGTCCTTCTCCTAGAAGAGCTGCCTACCATGGCTAAAAAGTCACTTCTACCCTTACCAAGAGGAAAGTAGCCACTGAACAATTACAGTACAGTAATCCCTTTGGTGAAGAAGTATTCTTTGTAAGTGTCGTCAGGTGTATGAGGACAGAGGAGAATCTGTAAAGAATAGGCTAGACTATTCAGCGTGAGTGTGTGTAAGCAAAGGTAAAATGAACCGTAACCAGAGGGAAGGATCCAATGTAGTACTGTCTGGCCAGTCAAAAGACTCCATAACTCTCGAGCGGTGGTATCTCAGCGGGTGGCAAGAGCATTGCGTAATAAATGAAATATTGAAAGACAACATAATTTGATAAATAAGATCGGCTGGAATGAACTGACAGATCAAAATTCAATTGCTACCTGTTAAATAAATGATTGAATTTTGCCAACTGCAAATTAGATGGTTTTAGATAGATAATTAGTTAACAGCAATTAATTACTTTGAGTAAATGAAAGACTAATTCATATTATTATTATTATTATTATTATTATCATTATTGCTTTTGTTGTTGTTGTTGTTGTTGTTGTTATTAACTAAACTACAAACCTAGTTGGAAAAGCAGGATGCTATAAGCTGAAGGGCTCCAACGAGGAAAATATCCCTGCCAGGAAAGAAAATAAGGAAATAAATAAACTATATGAGAAGTAATGAACATTAAAATAAAATATTGTAAGGACAGTAACAACATTAAAACAGACCTTTCATATATAAACTATAAAAAGAGACTTAAGTCAGCCTGTTCAACATAAAAACATTTGCTGCAACTTTGAACTTTTAAAGTTCTACTGACTCAACTACCCGATTAGGAAGATAATTCCACAACTTGGTCACAGCTGGAATAAAACTTTAGAATACTGTGTAGTATTGAGCCTCATGATAGAGAAGACATGGCTATTACAATTAACTGCGTACCTAGAATTACGACCAAGATGATACTGTTCAGGAAGAACTGAATGTAAAGGATGATCAGAATTATGAAAAATCTTATGTAACATGCATAACCAACTAAATGAACGACGGTGCCAGATATTAGTATCTAGATTAAGAATAAGGAATTTAATAGACCGTAAGTTCCTGTGAAATATAGCATATTTTGTCTTCGTCTAGTTTAAGAAACTTTGTTTCAGTTGCTGGTTTCCAGCAACACTCACAGGCCAAAGGAAACGTTCCTGCTTGGCAATCCGTTGGACGGGACCTCGAGCCCCACATAAGTTCGACAGTTTCATGTAGTGTCTGCAACCTCACCATCCTTTTGAGATAGGAATGGGAAGATGGGGTTTGGGGGAGCCTATATGTCTATCTGCTGAGTCATCAGTAGCCATAGTCTGTCCATCCTGATCCTAGCTTGATGGAGAAGGGGCTTGGACGCTGATCCTATGTATATATGACCAGTCTCTAGTCTAGGGAATTGTCCTGTCCCTTGCCTCTGCTATTTATGAGTAACCTTTAAACCTTTCTAATCATAAATCAATATAAAAGTACTAAATGTCTAGCTCTGTCAGTTACTCATTGAGGCACTCAAGCTATAATTTATAAAACTCGGACAAATGCGTTAATACCTGAACACCTGAATCACTTACATAGTAATTTTTTTGAATTTATGATACCATACAGGTAATAGGCTACATTCTAAATCTGAAGATTATTTGTGTCACATTTTAACTACATTACATTATATACGATGTTAATATCGTAGTGAAATTAAGCAAAACTAGCCCTAGGAAATAATTGGAAGGGTGACCGCTTTGTCAGACACTGGCAGTACTAGGCCCCAGAATATCCGAGAATATGTATTAAATTTCTTATTCCTTATCTAGATATTAATCTCTAGCTCCGTCGTTAAATTAGTTCCTTATGCATGTTGCATAAATTTTTTTATAATTCTGACCATCCTTTACATTTACATCTTCCTGGACAGTTCCATCCTGTTCGTAATACTAGGTATGCAGTTAGCCAGGCCTTCTACATCATGAGGCTCAATACTACACAGTAGTCTAGAAGTTTTATTCCAGCTGTGACCAAGTTGTGGAATGATCTTCCTAATCGGGTAGTTGAATCAGTAGAACTTCAAAAGTTCAAACTCGCAGCAAATGTTTTTTATGTTGAACAGGCTTACAGAAGTCCTTTTATAGTAAATATATCAAATATCTGCTTTAATGTTGTTAATGTTTTTCAAAATATTATAATTTAATTTTTTATTACGTCTTATATCGTTTATTTATTTCTTTATTTCCTTTCCTCACTGGGCTATTTTTTTTCCTGTTGGAGCCCTTGGGCTTATAGCATCTTGCTTTTCCAACTAGGGTTGTAGCTTGGCTAGTAGCAATAATAATAATAATAATAATAATAATAATAATAATAATAATAATAATAATAATAATATGGGCATGGGAATAAGACACTCATCCCGGGGGTGTTTGATTAGAACAACACCTCCAGGAACCAATCCCACTTAAGGTGATACACTCACTCATATACATTCATATATACATACATACATACATATATACATACATACATACATACACACACACACACACACACACATATATATATATATATATATATATATATATATATATATATATATATATATATAGTGTGTGTGTGTGTGAGTGCGTGTGTGTGGACATTGAAGCAAATGAAAAGAAAAGATCAGATCTGTCGAGATATACTATTATTTTCCATATTATTTTCCACGGCAAACATTGATTAAAATGAAGTTACATTATGTGGGGATATAAGTAGTGGCAAAACGCTTAGTGAAAGTGTAAGGATATGGCCCAGTGTTTAGAGATGGTTTGTTCATGAGGAGAGAATGGACAAAAGGAGTTTATTATTCAGTAGTGGTATAGAGGAAAGAAGAGGGGGTGTGGCAAAAAAAAGTTGGATAGACAGAGGTGAAATAGAAATTGGGAAGGAATTAACTTATCCAGCATGACAGAGAGCAAGATCAGAGGTGAACAATGCAATATCAGTTGGCGACGTATTGCTGGTAAGGGGTCTGTGTAAGCAAATGAAGCAACTATGCTTAGCCGAGCGAGAAAGGGCCAATAGAGGAGGGCATCTGATTTTGAATGGATTACCCCACTGGTGCCACGTCTGCAAAGATCACTGGCCTGCTTTCCAACCACTCCCCTTTACTCTGTCACTTTCTTTCTTTCTCCCTCTCTGTTTTTACATAAATTGGTTTATTTCCAAAATTATTTCTCTCTCTTTATACCTTTTCTTTCAAAAAGTACCTGTTCATGTTGTAGGCAACTGCCTTAGCTTGGCTATACATGTTGTCTATGGGGAGCCTGAAGCAGGTTCCAGTTCATTGTGAGAATGTCACAGAATGTGTAGCAGCAGCGTCTGTGATGAACATGGGAGGGTTCCCCCTTAAAATGAATCGTTCCGATGGGAGGAAACCTTTAAACAGAAAACAAACCTTGAATTTTACCTCGATTGTGGTGTAGAACTAATAATTTCATATAAAGTTTTGCAAATACACCAATCTAACAGAGAGAGAGAGAGAGAGAGAGAGAGAGAGAGAGAGAGAGAGAGAGAGAGAGAGAGAGAGAGAGAGAGAGGAGGTGAGCAGGGTTGGAGAAACTAGGCAAGCCGGTGATGTGTGGAGATTTGGCATCAGTGGAGGAATCCGTTTAAAACGACGTTCCCTCCCCCTTCGGCCGTTTCTCGCTGCGTTTAGTATAATGTGAGGGTTTCCTGCACAGGGGGTTTCATCCATGACTCAAAAGGCAAAGTATGAATGGGGCAGTGAACTCTTCTGTTAATGAAAACGGATGATTATTGAAAGAAAAACACTAGCCATAGCATTAATAATCTTAATGATTACGAATGGGTCACCTGTGTAATTATATATAACGATTCAGGTGTTTGAAGTTTTCAGCCATTGAATTTAATTTAAGAAATTAATTCCATTTTAATTCTTTTTTCTTATTACTCTTCATTGGAGAAAAAATATTATCCTTGGGAAAAGGTTGAGAAAGAAATATAAGGGTAATATAAGGGTGATATAAGGGTGAAAATTACGACGAACGTTAAAAATAGCTCTTCATTTTCTAAAAGCTGTATCATAATGACTGAATAAAAACATAAAAAAAGAATTGATTGCTAAAGGTAATGCTTTTTTTTTTTTTCAAGACTGGTCCATTTGACTGGCACCAAGTCAATAATCATGACTGTTTAAGAGTACTCAGTCTTTTTTTCATCTTTGAGTATAATATCCTCATCCTTGTTCGAGATACTGTTATTTCATCCACTTAAAAACATTTATCTATCTCCCTACCTATGAACTAACACACACACACACATATATATATATAAAAATATATATATATATATATATATATATATATATATATATATATATATATAAATATATATATATATATATATATATATATATATATGTGTGTGTGTGTGTATATATATATATATATATATATATATATATATATATATATATATAACAATTCCTATGGGCATAGTGTATATATAAATGAATTTCTGCAAAAAACATATATATATATATATAATATATATATATATATATATATATATATATATATATATATATATATATATATATATATATATATACATACATACATATATACAGTATATATATATATATATATATATATATATACATATATATATATATATATATATATATATACATACATATATATATATATATATATATATATATATATATATATATATATCAGTGGTTCCCAACCTTCTTCCAGCGGCGACCCCATTTTAGCTTCACCATAATTTTCGCGACCCCACTCAAATATCAAGGCTATATTCATATTCTTTTTTTTTTTTTTTTCTAAATAAAAAAAAATAATTGATTAAGGTATACTGTTTATCACTGAATAGCAAAAACCACAAAATGCACTTATATATATGATGATATAATTAATTTTTACAACACACACTACATAATATAATGTTATCGATATGAGTAACAGAAACATTACAATGATAATAAACAATGATAATAAACTAAATCTCTCTTAGCGAATCAAAGTCAGATCTAATAAGATCAATAAATTCCTATTGATATCTTTCAAGAACATTTCTAATTGTTGCATCAAATGGTTTAGTTGAGTTAAGTTATGGGATAACTGAGGTTTTTTTGGACAATATTTGCTAAATTCTTCTTTTAAAGTCTCAAAAAAGTAGGATCTGCAAACTTTGAAAAATGTTTTTGAATGGAATATCAGTATCATTTTCTTAAAAAATGCATTTAATGTGCGAAAAATTTATAAATTTCTCTTTCACCCTTTACTCCCAAAGATCCAGCTTCATTTGGAAGGCATTTAGATTTTCCTGAAGGGGAATATTAAGGGAATCAAAAATCGTGAAAAAATCTACTAAGTATGAAGTTTTTGCCCAATTATTCATATCACTTATGAAACTCGTAAGTTCTGTTCTTCCTTGCCGAGATAAGAATTCTCTCACCTCAGTATTTAACTAAAATAATATATGCAAAGGGTTGCCTTTTGGTAGCTACATTACTTCAGTTTGCAACAGAACTTCGCGCTTAGAATCCATTTTTTATGGCAGACTTTAACAAATAATCAGTTGTTCAATGCATTTGACTATAAAGTTAACTGCTTTAACAATGTTTTTGCAGAAAATACTTGATGTATCATGCAATAAATTCCAACAGCTTCCGGAGAAATATTCTTTACCTGATCTACAACCTATCATAGAAGGTGCACCGTTAGTACACCTATCACCGACATTTTCCCACATCAATCCATGTTTTTTTTTTTGAAGAAATTATCCTATTTTGTTTCAATATACCACAGCTTTGGTTGTTTCTAATGTTCTGCAAGAAAGAAATTCATCTTTAAAATCCCTATTATTTATATATCGCACATAACCTAATAATTCAGGAAGATTACCTATATATGTGGATTCATCAACTTTAAATGTGAAGAGATCAAGAGGAGATGTACAGTATGATTAAAAAGTGTTATAATTTCCAAGGATTTAACTCCCTTATATTTTATTATGTCATGAACGATGTCTTTTGCACAAGGTAAAAGTAATTCCTCACCAATGACATTCTGTGTTTTTTGCTTTAGCAGTTCTCAAAAATACGATATAAAACGCCAGTAAAGCAGATTTACCTTGTTTTGGAATTTCAATCGCTGTCAAGACGAGATTTTTTTTTAGATCCACAGGCTTATTCTTGAAAAACACCAACCTTGTTTTACTGAACTTTGCAGTTTCGAATCAAAATTATGGCTTAACTTATCCTGCGTCATTGATTTTCCTGATAGCACTTCACAGCACATCACAAATTGTTTTTGTTTTTTTCCTGCTGAGCTAATGCAAGTATAACCGATGTTAGTGCAGTCTTTCATATATTTATGCTTTCCTTTGTTGTTTGCCATTGCCATAATTGTAACAACATATTGTAAAAACAAACGAGAGAGAGAGAGAGAGAGAGAGAGAGAGAGAGAGAGAGAGAGAGAGAGAGAGAGAGAGAGAGAGAGATATTAAAATCAGTCAATTAAGACTTGCTAATGATAGCTATGACAATAGCAATAAAAAGGCTATGAAAACATAATCATAAACACATATGTGTCTGCATTTGTGTTTTATATATATGTATGTAGTTTACACGCACACACATGCAAATGCACAGATACATACACATACACACTTCTCCCTTCCTCTCTCTTTCATTTACATTTTTTTATGGAATTTGAGACTATAATATTTATCAGCATTTTAAGTAATCACCAACAACTCATCAGTCATTTCTGTCGTATATATGCATATCTTAATGCAGCTTAGGGTTGTAAACGTCATTATTTTCGGCATATATGACTTTATTTTTAGTTTCTTAATTTGTAGTTAAAATGTCGTTTTTAATAGATATCATAATTAATAGATAATTCAAACATCAAACCCTTTCTATTGCACGAATATAAACAAAAAACTCAGAAATAAACTTAAATAATGAAATTTACAAAATTCTTCAATATAACAATGCACCATACCTACAAATTTCCAAATACAAATTTCATTGTTTGTTCGAGCAGACTGGTAGCAGTGACAAATGCAATCTCTAATTAACAAAAATGATCAGAAACACACACACACACACACACACACACACACATATATATATATATATATATATATATATATATATATATATATATATATATATATATATATATATATATATACATTTATATATATGTGTATATAGAAATATCCAAAACACTATGCATGGGATCAAGTATAAAATACAGATTTGTTAAGTCAACGGATAAGGCCCTATAAAAACTTTCCACAGAGATATTTGTTCTAACTAAAACTTTTGTGTAGAAAATGTTCTAAGAAAGGCCAATAGACAGCAATGTAATGTACATGTAAACGACCGGCCCTGTTGATCGTTAGATTAAGATCTATGCAAAGAAGGGAAACAATTCAGTTTGAATAGTATGATCCTTCTATCCTTTCTATTTTAGAGGTATGCATACCACATCAGGTCAGAATAGGGAAAGGTTTTGGTAAAGCCTACTGTATCCTCTTAATCCAGTGATATCAGCTAAACTCCTTTCGATTATTACCATGTCTTCGCGACCCAAAGAAAACTGCTTGCCGACCCCAGGGTTGGGAACCCCTGATATATATATATATATATATATATATATATATATATATATATATATATATATATACATACATACATACAGTATATATATATATATATATATATATATATATATATATATATATATATATACCTTACCATCTAGGCGCTAAACAGTGTTACCTTTCTAGTTTTTACCAAATTTTAACAGCAAAACCCACACGACGTAAAACCTTTAGCCTTTTTTTTTTGGTGAAATGTCAACTTTCATTCTTATCTTTAATGTATAATCTAAATTTGTTGCCTCGATGATAATCACAGGTTATAGGCTGAAACAGCTGTTGGTAAAATTTGAATAAATGAGCAGCAAAGTAATATATTCTGTATTTTCTGACACGGGAGATTGAACAAATGTAAGATAGATTGAAATTTTGTTTTAAGATAGTTGACGGATGCGAGACAAGTGATTTAGTATTCAATGAAAATTGACTAAGATAAGCACTGTTACGAAGAAACACACGCACACATAAACACAATATATATATATATATATATATATATATATATATATATATATATATATATATATGTATATACATATATATATATGTGTGTATGTGTGAGCGTGTATGTATATATATATATATATATATATATATATATATATATATATATATATATATATTCATATACACACATACACACGCTCACACACACATATATATATACATATATATATATACACACATATATACAGTATATATATATATATATATATATATATATATATATATAGTGTTTCTGTTTGCGTGTGCTTATTCGTAACAGTGCTTATATATATATATATATATATATATATATATATATATATATATATATATATATATATGTGTGTGTGTGTGTGTGTGTGTGTGTATGTGTGTGTGTGTGCATTAAACTCAACAATACAAATAATTCCATATAATCTTAAGGATGAAACAAGTTTTTCCCCAGATATATCTTGACTGAAAATTAACAACGGATTTCTTCTCATAGAAACGGTTCACTTCTCAACATGGAATTAAAAAGAACATATTTATTCCCCACTTTCATTCCACCACTTCCATTTCTTGTCTCCGTCCCTCTTACGAGTTTCAAGTATATCTTGAGTTTAGCGTTTTATAAACGGTGATTAAGCTGGGTTAAAAAAACGAGGAATTTATTGCCACTGTATGATAGAGCGTTTGAGTGTAAGCAGCAAGGTCGAAGTTACCATTTCGAGAATATTACCGTGTCTTTCTATCAAACAAAAGGTCAAGTACATACCTTTTCATCCCGTCATCAAAAAGACCAGAAAATGAAAGGAAAATGGGCCATGTATGACAAGTCGTACTTGACCTCTGAAGGGAAAAATATCCCTTTCTTGTGTGACGCCAACAAAAACATGTTCGCAAGATCCATAAACTTGAACTTTTCAATTTCGTCGTTTTCTTTCCTACGGACGGTGATGGTGTGTTGCTTTGGCTTAGACACGGATAATTATTATCATTATTATTACAAGCTAAGCTACAATCCTAGTCGGAAATGCAAGGTGCTATAAGCCCAAGGGCTCCAAAATGGAAAAATAGCCCAGCGAGAAATAGGAAACAAGGAAATAATTAAAAAACGAAAGAAGTAATAAACAATCAAAATAAAATATATCAAGAACAGTAATAACATTAAATTAGAGATAGAAAAATGGCAATAAAAATAATGTATTTTGATAAATGGCTCTAATTTTTTTTCGGGCATAGTTATACATAAATAAATGGCTATTATACATTTCTAATTATGAGAAGACTTTTCTTCACTTTATTTTCTACGATGAAGGTATTTGTCGCTCATGCCTTCCATGCAATACCCTTATTTACTATTACAACACTAATAATAACAACAACTAGATTAGCTAACGGATACATGACTACACTATAATAACAAGTCTTTCAAATAATAATCATAACACGTACACGTCATCATCAAAATAAGGAAGTTAAAGAAAATCTCGCAACAGAACTTTCAAAATTTAACTGGCTACTCTGAAGGAGATCTGACTGATTGCAAGAATTACAGAGACATCACACTTACAACCATTGTCATGAAAATATATAGTATGCCTATTCTAAAGAGGTTAGAGAGAAAGATTGAGGAAAAGCTGAGAGATGAACAATCAGGATTTAGAAAAGGTAGAAGTTGTATTGACCAAATTTTCATTTTAAAACATTTGATACAGCAATGAGTAAAATAAAGAAATCCACTTTTGATGACATTTGTAGACTATGAAAAAGCCTTTGACAGTGTGTACCTGCCAATTTGGAATTTTCTGGAGTCCTACATTATTATGGATCTCCTCTTAAATATCTGTTCATGAGCATAGTAAGTGCAAAGTCCTGTCAAATTAATTTCCAGTGAACAGTGGAGTACTCCAAGGAAATGCGTTGTCACCTATGTTGTTTATCCTCCCCATGGATTTTGTAATGCATAGAACAGTAGGAGATGGTGGAGAAGGATTGGACTGGATTTGTAATAGGAAGTTAGCTGACCTAGAGTATACTGATGATGCTGTCCTTATTAGCAGAATACCACAGGATTTGCAATGCTTGCTTAACAGAATGCATGAAATATCACACGAGGTTGGGCTAAAGGTAAATAGAAGAAAGACAGATGATGAGAACGGAATATGCAATGGAAGATAAAATATCATTGGAAAGAGAAAGGATTAATGAGGTAGAATCATTTAAATATTCAGAAACTATGATCACTAATACAGGGTCTTTAGAATTGGAATTTAATGAAAGATTGAAAAAGCAAATCAGACAATGTCAAGATTAAATAAAATTTGGAAATAGAATTGCCTGAAATTACATATAATAAACAGGCTATATATCAGTTTAGTGAGATCGGTGTTACTGTATGGACATGAATCGTGGTATGACAAGGAAACAATATCCAAGACGTTCAGTAGATTTGAAAACAAAGCCCTCAGAAGAATATTGGTTGTAAAATGGCAGGGCAGGATTAGAAATGAAAACATAAGAGAGATTA
>NC_090752.1:71847995-71877995 GCF_036898095.1 Palaemon carinicauda | reverse complement strand
ATAGTCCCCGAACTCATCGTCCCATCCTAACCACACTAAGACAACCTAGGTAGTAGGTTGGCCTGGGAACCAGCCACCCATTGAGATACTACCGCTAGAGAGTTACGAGGTCTTTTGACTGGCCAGACAGTACTACATTGGATCCTTCTCTCTGGTTACAGTTCATTTTCCCTTTGCTTACATACACATACTTAATAGTCTGGCCTATTTATTACATATTCTCCTCTGTCCTCATACACCTGACAGCATTGAGATTAGCAAACAATTCTAAATCCGAGGGGTTAACTACTACACTGTAATTGTTCAGTGGCAACATTCCTCTTGGTAGGGTAGAAGACACTCTTTAGCTATGGTAAGCAACTCTTCTAGGAGAACACCACTCCAAAATCAAACCATTGTTCTCTAGTCTTGGGTAGTGCCATAGCCTCTGTACCATGGTCTTCCACTGCCTTGGGTTAGAGTTCTCTTGCTTGAGGGTACACTCGGGCACACTATTTTATCTATTTACTTCCTCTTGTTTTGTTAAAGTTTTTATAGTTTATTATTATTATTATTATTATCATTATTTTCTAAGCTACAACCCTAGTTGGAAAAGCAGGATGCTATAAGCCCAGCGGCTCCAACAGGGAAAATAGCTCAGCGAGGAAAGGAAACGAAGAAAAATAAAATATATTAAGAAGAGCAACAACACTAAAATAAATATCTCCTATATAAACTATGAAAACTTTAACCAAATAAGAGGAAGAAAATTAAGATAGAATAGTGTGCCCGAGTGCACCCTCAAGCAAGAGAACTCTAACCCAAGACAGTGGAAGACCATGGTACAGAGGCTATGGCACTACCCAAGATTAGAGAACAATGGTTTGATTTAGGAGTGTCCTCCTAGAAGAGCTGCTTACCATAGCTAAAGAGTCTCTTCTACCCTTACAAAGAGGAAAGGAGCCACTGAACAATTACATTGCAGTAAGAAGAATTGTTTGGTAATCTTAGTATTGTCAGGTATAGGAGGCAGAGGAGAATATGTAAAGAATAGGCCAGACTATTCGGTGTGTGTGTGTGTGTGTGTGTGTGTGTGTAGGCAAAAGGAAAATGAACCGTAACCAGAGAGAAGGATCCACTGTACTACTGTCTGGCCAGTCAAAAGACCCCATAACTCTCTAGCGGTAGTATCTCAACCTTATATAGGAGATATTTATTGTAATGTTACTCTTCTTGAAATATTTCATTTTTCCTTAAGTTTCCTTTCCTCACTGAGCTATTTTCCCTGTTGGAGCCCCTGGGCTTATAGCATCCTGCTTTTCCAAATAGGTTTGTAGCCTAGCAAGTAATAATAATAATAATAATATGAATAATAATACATACATACTTCCTGTTCTATTTAAAAATTTAAAGGGCGCTTATGAATGGCAGAGGCAAGGGACAGTGACATTGCCCTATGAATCAGGACAATACCCTTGAGACTGACCATTTATACATATGATCAGCGCCCTTGCCCCGTCACCACCCAAGCTAGGAACAAGGAGGGACAGGCAATGGCTGCTGATGACTCAGTAGATAGGCCTATAGGCTCCCACAAAAACCCCATCCTTAGCTCAAAAAGACGGTGAGGTTGCAGTGACCAAAGAAATTAATGAGTTTGAGCTGGACTCGAATCCCAGTCTGGCGTTCACCTGTCAGGGTCGTTACCACATCGGCCATCACGACCCTAAGAATCATCCGTCTCATATCCCCCAATGAATTGCCTTTGCATTAGCACTTCCGATTTTTTTTTTCTGGATGCCTTTCCCAATATGTATAACACCCAGTGATTTGGCTTTCACGTTTAAAAGTCACCCATGAGCGACAGAGGCAAGTGCTCGTCACACACTGTTTTGAAAACATATCAATGTATATTATGATAACCGCCCAAGACGTCTCCTCGCTCTAGCAAGGTACTGGGAGATCCAGGCAATGGTTGGTGATGACCCAGCAAGTAGAATTATAAACATAAACCTTTCTTTCTTATGCAGTACAATTTAAGAACCCGTTTCCCTCCAATTTTTTTTCTATGTATTTCTGGATGCCTAAAATAGCAATTCCTTCATTTATTGTGCCTACAGTCATAATTCACATGCCTTGGATATATAATAAACTTTCTCACTAAGGACGTTAATCCAGACGACAAGAACCCTTAGCCAAATATTGCGATTCTATCGTAAAATAGTTTAAGGGAAAAACATAAGAACAATCTCGAATAAAGATTATCTGGTAGTTTTTTTTTTTTTTAATTACAATTGATACACAATTACATTGGGCATAACTATAAGCAAATTGTAACTAGTAATAATTAGGATGGATACGAGATGAAAACCACACTAAGAAACCCTTTTTTTTTTGTACAGTTGGACACAGGATTTCCTGGCACACCTCCCTTTGAGGAAGTGTACCCTGCCACAAGCTTACTACACGGCGAGTAATCAAACATATAGCGTAGGGATAGATTGCGGAGGTGGTTAGGGGCTACACAAAGGAACTCTCCGTTCAGTAAGGGTGTAACAGGGTGCTCTTCCTTAGAGCGAGGTGTGCCAAAAATTGTTGCATCCAACTGTATAAACTTTAAATATTTACTAAATGCAGATAGTTTATCATTCTATGTTTTGATAACACAAAGACAAGGGGAAATATCACCTTCTCTCTTTCTAACTATCTATCTCTCTATTACCCTCTTTCTCTTCTGTGTGGTAATTCATGTTTTGCGACTCAAAAATCTAAATACAGCTTTTACTCATTTTTATTGGGCACTCATATATGAGGAAAACGTCCTAATCACGCTGAACCCCGCCATCCACGACGATTTTCCGATCTCCAGACAACCACAATAGTTAACCCTTGACCTGGAGATAACAGACAGAAAACGCAGCAGAAAATTGGTGGATAATTAGAGAAAACGAACCCCATTCATGGCGTCTGCTATATAAGAGAAGGGGAAACTCAACTTCTCTTAGTGATATTTCGACATTTAGATTTGGTGTGCCGTGCTCGTGGTTCCGTTATGAAGAAACCTATGGTTTGTGATTCTTTAATTCGAAATTGTTTCTTTTAATTTAAGCTGAGCAGGAATATGCGTTTGAATTTGAAAAAAAAATATTGGAATTAAATCTCCTCCAACTCACTTGTATAAGGTAGTCTTAGTCAAAATTCTCCAGACACGACGCTCACTCTCGTCATGAAATAACTTGATTCGCTTTCACTATTAAACGAAATTTATGCAATTTTTCTCATAAAAAAAGAAACAGTCTTAAGCTTAACATAGGAAATACAAAATAGCTTCTTAAAATTTTTTCAAAAGTGAATCATTTTCAAAATAAATATTCAATTAGTAAACCAACTTACCGAGTTTCAACGACGCAGATTTTATTTCGTCGATTCCGATTTAAAATTATTTTGACAGAGAGAGAGAGAGAGAGAGAGAGAGAGAGAGAGAGAGAGAGAGAGAGAGAGAGAGATCTTTACATTTAAAATTCTTTAATGCTTTTAAACATAACTGCAAGTTTTCATTTTAAAAGTGAACCAAGTAATCTACGTCTTATTTTCGGTAAACACAATACAGACATTGAACATTTTAATATATACGATTAAAATAAATCTGGTTGAGGTTCCGAAACGCACAGCGTTCGACTAGTAATCAGGTACATGATTAAGAAATTACGTAAACCTAAGCATACAGGTATCAAACGGGTCCAAGCTGTTACCTCATTCAGGAATCGAATTCGGGCTCTTGAGTTATTAAAACGGGGAGAGAGAGAGAGAGAGAGAGAGAGAGAGAGAGAGAGAGAGAGAGAGAGAGGTTTATTTTCTCCAGCCACATTGTCATCTCTAATCCCCCTAACAAATAATAGACAAAATTTACTTTGTGAGCAAAAAGACTTTTTTTTCTTGTACGCGAAACTCCAGATTATTCATGCACAAATATACACTGAATGTAAATAAAAATTAATACTGGGCTATATTGGGTTACATTTCTGTGACATTATCTACAAAATTTAAAAAGGGATTTGCATTGATTTTCTCGTCACGTTTTTTCTCTTCATTCATCTTGGAGGGAACTTATTTTGCAAGCTAATAAACTTTACTCCTTCAATAATAATAATAATAATAATAATAATAATAATAACAACAATAATAATAATAATAATAATAATAATCAAAGGTTTAACTGCAAGATTTTTATTCAATAACTTGAGGTATTCTATATTCCTTATTCATTACTTCTCATATATAGTTTATTTCCTTTCCTCACTGGGGTATTTTTCACTGTTGTAGCATAGCTAGTAATAATAATATTTATTATCATGTAAGGAATAAAAAGCGTATCTGCTTGATTATAATTGAATATCTGTGCATTCACTTTACAAACCATTGATTTCCATACACGACGACACGCACACACACACACACACACACATATATATATATATATATATATATAACATATATATATTTGTTTTTTCAAAAAGGCCCATAAAAGAAACACAGGAAATATGAATAATCACACTATATTTCGGTCAATAAACATCGACCCTCTTCAGGATGTAAAGTAAAAATGAGGAATACAGTGGAGAGTGACGGTTTATATATGAAAGCAAAAGGGTGTGTTCAATTGTTCTATAGTTGTTATAATTGCTGGAAGGATTTCTTTAGTTAACACGACATTTCTGTAAAAATTGGAGTAACTTGCAATCTATTTCTTAGAGGTTTGAGAATCTGTTCCCCAGCCTACCTAAATAAAGAATTTGAAATCATTCGTATACAACTCACCCAGCTATTCTACCCGACGTATGTCATAGAAAAGGCCATCAACAAAGCCAACACGATATATTATAAAGATCATGATGTTACTAACCAAAGAGATTTTAAAAATAAGATAAAACTCCCATATATAGAAGGTATTAAAAATATAACAAATCATTTCAAAACTGAGAACCCCTTTGTTTTTTCATATCCAAAGACCATAATGTTAGTGATATATATATTTATATATATATATATATATACATATATATATATATATATATATATATATATATATCCATAAACTTCCTTAAGTAACATGATCTCGCACTGTTAAAACTGGGACACTAGAGGCACAAATAACAGGTATATAATCAAGATGTATCAAGATGATAAAAAAAAAAAAAATATGATTATGATGATTATAAAAACATCAATACTAGCAAGAATTATGATCATTCAATAATATTCAGGTGAAAAATAAATTCTAACCACATCTCATTTTTCAATCTTCAGAAGGCGGCGCTGGTACTCTTCGCGTTGGTGATAAAGACCCCAAGAAATGTCAAAGGTGACGAAATCAGCCATGTTTCGCAAAATATGGTAAGGCATTTTTCTTTTTCTCGTCTATAGTAAGGTCTGGTTTCTGTTCCTTGTTTGTTTTTACACTGATATACCTTATGTAAAACACGGGTTCTTGCGTTGCGGGCTGTCATGCTTTGCATAAGGTAGAAGTATCTAAACCAACCCAACCACTGAGGGGGGCAAAGCAGCCTAAACTTGGTGCCGGTCCCAAGCCCAGGTAAATGGGGAGAGTTGGCGGCAGGAAAGGCATCCGGCCATGAAAAATTAGCCAAACCAACTATGGTCAGTGAGTATATTCAGAATGAAAAACATCGACCCCACATAGAAGTGGGAGCAGATGTAGACAAAGAAGAAGAAGAAGTATCTAAAACCAACATGGAACACTAAACAAACGCTACTAGATCGCTTGTCTGACCGCTTTTAAGTCAATAGTTATTAGGGGTACAGGACTAGAAAATGGATTTACTTTGTGGCTCTGAAGGTTACGCGAAAATTTATAAATGGATTTTGTTTGAGATTCCGTCTGTCTATCTGCCTGTCCGATAACATGAGTGAATGAAAATTAGTTAATGGGTCTTGTTTAAAATTCTGCTCATTTGTAATTAGGAATACTACGTAGGAACCAATATATCGTTTTATTCGAGGATCCGTTAACTTGCATGTAAATTAATAAATGTCATTTTCTCAGAAAAAGAACTGTGGGTTAATATGGAAATATTTCAGAACAAGAAACTTAGTTCTGGAACGGTTTATCTTTGCAGGTGACATCGTATTGATTGGGGACAGTAAACAGACGCTGCAAAAGCTGATTAAAGTTTCAATTTGTTTGCAAGAGAAAAGATTGAGATTAAATGTGAGCAATATTATGGGAATAAGATTAATGGGAATCCAGAAAGGCAGAGAAATTAATGCGATGTAAGAAGAACTGATGGAGTAAGAAATACTGTGGTACAGTTGGCTTCATTAATTCCGGTAGACTTTACCAGAATCTAGGGAGACGCCTTACAGCTGTACACTGTAGCAGGTAACGCAGTGTTTAGCAAAAGAGAAACTGTTGTCAAGCATAAACCACTATTTTTGCTTACAGCTCTTCGTAAAATTAATAAAAATAATTTTACCACGTGTCTACAAGTTAAACGACTTAGTTTCGCGGGTAGCGTTGCCAACAGTTTCTCATTTACTAAACACAGCGTTGCCTGCTACAATGTACAACTGTCAGACGTCTACTTAGCTTCCCGTAAAGTGTACCGGAATTAATGAAGCCAATTGTACTATACATAGAGATTAACATCGGTTGAAGTTGCGGTTTCTAACATCATTGCAGATGCAAAACAACGCAAGTTTCATACACGTAGTCACCGAACCCGTAGAGTGTGAAAACTAATATATGACGCAATTCATAAGTGGTACATTTCTTTAATTGCCAAATCTATTCACAACATAGATTTATATGAGAGAGTGACCTCACAAAGGCCACGGAGCTCAATTGATCCTAGGCTTAGAACCAGAGGGTTAAATAATGAGGCCAATCATGAATGGAAGAAGCATGGGACTGCGACAACGACCTAGCTAGTTGGACAATGCCCTAGAGAATGACCATATATACATATGAACTGCGCCCAAGGCCCTACTCCACTTAAGCTAAGACCAGGGATGCCCAGGCAATGGCTGCTGTTGACTTAGCAGGTAGACCTTTAGGTTCCCCCAAACTTTCCCTCCTTAGCCCACAAGGATGGTGAGGTTGCACCGTTGTAGACACTATAAGAAACTAAGGGGTTGAGCGAGACACGAACTCCAGTGCAGCGATCGCTAGGCAGGGGCATTTACAATTCAGAAGTAAAAGCAGGTAATTACTTAGAAAGGTTGGACATATAGCTTGAAATACATATTGAAAAGGATGGGGCCTGACGTCTGGGAAGTGCAATCATGCATGAGTGTTTGATGAACTGCTAATGCGCCTTCTGTGTAAGTGTCTCAGGAAAAGATTCTGATTCAAACAAAGATAAAAGTCAAGATTAGGCTTCACTTTGAGGATTTCGAAGATTTTCTTGATACAACAACAACAAATGCATCCGTTTCTAGCCCACTACAGTGACAAGGCCTCAAACATGTCCTTATTCCTGTCTGGGGTTTAGCCAGTTTTCATTACTAAGCTGGCCAGTGCAGATTGGTGATGGTGGGAGATTTTCGTCTGATCTCTCACGGCAAATCAACCTAGTAAGAGTGACCCTGACTAGTACAGCATTGCTGATCATGGCGATGCGCAAACCCTTTCACCACGTTAAGGTATTCCCATTTGATACAAGTTTCATGACAAGGTTAATTTGATCAATTTTTTTTATATATACTTTTTTTTATTCATTTAGAAAAACCTGGGGAAGCCAAGGATTAATCTATTCCATTTCCCAATTGCTAAGACTACCAATTTCCCTTTAAATTACTGACTCTGCGGTTGTCATTCATATGGAACCGTCTTTGGTATTTATAACAGCACAGATTTTTCAAAAGTATTGGGGGAAAGTGTTTCTGTTACAGTAGTGTTGCATAACTTCCAATTGGTAATGTTTTTCAAGTCCGTCCGTCTTTGTGGTTATAAGTGAAGCCCTGAAGAATTAACATAACTCGCTATTCCCATTTTAAGATCATGCTAAAATTAAGAAAATAAAAACTTCAATATATGAAAAAGTAGCAAATTTTTATAATATCTCATTGACCGCTGAAAACGTCAACTCTCAAAGATATAAGAAAATAATAGAAACCTAAAGAAAGAACAGTCTCGAACATGTGACAGGCTGAGAGAGGCTGTGACTAAGAAAGCAAGATGAAAGCAACTGAGTAACTTTATTACAGAACATCCGTTTATATATACAAAAACTCAAGGCAAAAAGGACATAACAACATAACAGGCAATTTCATGTTCAACCGACAACCAGTGCTGTTAACAGTTAACGGTGAGAAAAACAGACATGTTATTTCAGGACCCTATCAGTGCGAGGGGAGAGCGAAGATACAAAGCATAATATATACAAAAAAAGAAATGTCGTTACTATGTACAATCGTGTAACAAACGGTTGGTACAAATATAAAGTATACATCTTAATCTTACTCAGCTAACGATTTTTCTTCATCAATGACCTCTGAAATCGTGTCAAAATATCATGGTTTTAAAAGCTTTTACGCCATTTATCATTTTGCCTTCCTGGACTCCCCTCAGATCAAATTCCTAATCTATGGTCTATTTTTTACACAATTTTCTGAGAATTCCTAGAGGTTTGCTGCCTGCCACTTCTAAGCTTAATGCTTTTCTGAGCAAATGTTCCTAACCTCCCCTACTGTTTATAATAAAGAGCAAGTGTCTTGATATATATTATATATATATATCACTCACTCACTCACTAAATCCCGTCCGGAATTCTCCGGGTTGGGTCCTGCATCTGATATCGCCATTCTCTCCATAGACTCCTATCCAATGCCATCTGTGCCAGCTGCTGAAATGTCTCGCCTCCATTTGCTTTCTTGAAGGTTTTCACCCATGTATCTCTTGGTCGTCCTCTCGGTCTATTTCCGGCCACTTGACCATGAAGCACTATCTTTGGCCATCTGTCCTGTTCCATCCTCTGTACATGCCCAAACCATCTCCTCTGAATATCTTCCACTCTAATCAGAATTGTGTCCTCAACACCAGCCATTTCTCTCACTCTCTCGTTCGTAATTCTGTCCTCCCATCTTACACCACAGATTCTTCTCAGACATTTCATTTCAAAGGCTAATAACTTTTTCTCCTCTCTCTTCTTCAGTATCCAGCATTCAGCACCGTATATCACTGTGGGGATTACTATTGCTCTTAATAGCCTAATTTTCAACTTAATGGATATATTTCTATCTTTCCAGACTCTTCTTAGCCTTCCAAATGCTTTCTGGCCACTTGAGATTCGGTCTTGAATTGCTCTTTCCATCTTTCCATCTGCTGTGAAAAACACTCCCAAATATTTAAACTCATTGACTTGTTCCACTTCTCCCTCTGATAGCTGTATTTCTAAGGCCTCTCTCTGGCGTCCAATTTTCATACTTTTGGTTTTCTCTCTATTTATCACTAATTCATACCTACTGCACTGCTCCTCCACCATTCTCAACACTCTCTGAAGTTCCTCCTTAGTTTCTGCTAAAAGCACTATGTCATCTGCATACCTCATATTAGATATTTTTGTCCCTCCTATATCTATGCCACCCTCATAATCTCCAAGTGCCATTCTCATTACCCAATCCAAGTATAGGTTGAAGAGGTGTGGTGATATATATATATATATATATATATATATATATATATATATATATATATATATATATATATATATATATATCACTCACATATACACACACACACACACACATATATATATATATATATATATATATATATATATATATATATATATATGTATGTATGTATGTATGTATATATATATATATATATATATATATAGGCCTATATATATATATATATATATATATATATATATATATATGTATATATATATATATATATATATATATATATATATCACTCACATATATACACACACAATATATATATATATATATATATATATATATATATATATTCGGTTATGCTAATTTCTCCCCATCCCTCGGTTAGGAAGGAGAAGAAAAAGCCAAACCTTGCTGAGAGGGGGTGCATATATATGTGTGCATATCTATCTAAAAATTTAGCCTTCATTTTTGAAGGGTCGCGTACACTCTTCTTTTCCTACGACAGAAGCCTGTTAACATCTCGTACAAGGCCCAACGAAATTCTGTGTAGTTTCACTGCTAAAAGACAACTTCTCCCCTTTGTTATTTCACCTGGTACGTTTTCAACATTCTATGGTCCATGAAAACAAGGAAATTCAGTCCTTACTATCATCTGTTAGTAAGGTTATTGGTTTATAATGATGTTTAGCAATGCAATCATTTGAATGCATGGTAATCACTATTATAATTACCATATAAGCTACAACCCTAGATGGAAAAGCAGAATGCTGTGATTGTAATGTTTGTCAAATACAAAATATGCCACACAACTTCACTGACTCTGTTTTTTTTTTTTTCTAATAAAGGCTTTAAAGGCCGTTCATGAATTATTTGTGGTCAGGAAGTTTGTATGATTGGCCTTGATTTTACTGCTGTCTTAGACCGTGTTAATCATGAGACCCTTATTTTCAAACTCAGACAGTTGGGAGTATGTGGGTTATTTCTTGGCATCATTGTTGAATTTTAAAGAAATAGGTTGCAAATTGTTGTTGATGGGCACCATATCAAGTATAGGAATGTGATATCTGGTGGTTCTCAGGGTAGAGGTTTTGGCCCATTACTTTCGTACTATAGTGTGTGCACATGATATGTGGTTCGCCCTAGAAAACAAGTCCTTTGCAGAGCTTCTTACTATAGCTAAAGAGTCTATTCTACCCTTACAGCTGGAAAGTGGCCACTGAACATTAACAGTGCAGCAGTTAACCCCTTAGGTGAAGAGGTATTTTTCTGTTTCCTTATTGTTTTCAGGTGTACGAGGAAAGAAGAGAATGTGGAAAGAATAGGCCAGACTATTCAGTGTATGTATAGGCAAAGGAAAAATTAGCTCTAACCTGAGAGAGAGATTCAATGTAGTAGTATCTGGACACTCAAAAAGGACCCAATAACTCTCTAGCGGTAGTAACTCAGTGGGTGGCTGGTGCCTAATCAGACAGTTAAATCGGTGGAACTTTAAAAGTTCAAATTTACAGCTAATGTTTAACGTTGAACAGTCTAATATGAGTTTGTCTGCTTAGTTTATATATGACATATCTATTTTAACTTTGTCATTGATCTTACAATATTTAATAATCTTTATTCTTTACTCTAACATAGTTTATTTACCTTTCTCACTGGGCCATTTCTCTTTGTTGGAGCCCTTGGGCTTACAGCATTCTGCATTTCCAACTAGTGTTGAAGCTTACCTAGTAATGATAATACTATGGTCACTCCTTTGGTCCATTTGCTCTGTCTAGAGACGTCTATTTTTTCCTCTTGTGTGTCAATTGGATCGTTGCTCTCGAGCTATGCTTTTGATACACCGAAGGACATAAGTCAGAAGGACACAGTAAACCCTGCTCAAGAAAGTTAAGTTTTAAACTACGCGACGAAGAGGTGAGTTTATTAACCAGCTCTCACTTCTGCACTTCAGAATTCCATCGTCTATGTTCTTGGAACCATAAGATCAGTCCCTGTTACTTTTATTTTAATTAATTTCCTTTCATTAAACTGTTTTATGGAAAATATTTACTTGTTAAGATTGCTAACTTGGTAAAAACATATTATTGGTAAATGAACGAGAAAGTTCTTCAAGGGATATGATATACGTTACAAACACATAAGTGATATTGACCATAAGCCTGTAAATTATTTTTGCCACACTCACAATGCAACATAATGAAATGTTTAACCACCATTTGGTGATATATTTCAAATATGGCGTGGGGGTGGAGTGGCGTTAGCATGAAAAGAATTTAATCATTTCTGAAAGACATTTTCTATAGTTCTTGATAAAAATGTTCAATCTCTTTCCACAGGGAGAAGATGGCTATGTATATGAGTACAGCGTGGTCGACGGCGACTCATCTTGGATGCAGAGTCATGGTGAGTGGAGTGATGGCATCTCTACTCACGGGTCCTACAATGTTAAACTTCCAGATGGGCGAATCCAGAAGGTTATCTACACGGCAGACGAACACGGCTTCAGACCAGTCATCTCGTACGAGAATCCACTGAAAGGATACGGATTGAAGAACAACGTAGGTCTAAGCAGTACAGATGAATACAGCAGCGAGCAGGATTTGACAGGGAGAAATTTTGTCGGGTATGAAGAAAGTGATTTTGGCTCCGATGAATTTAATGACCCCATTCCTCCTCCATTTTACGAAATGACAAAATTCTACAACGTTCCAGCACACAAGCCAAAGGCTTATGACATGCACAAATCAAGTGAGAAGAGTGAAGAGGATGACATGGAGCATTATTTCACCAAATTCATCGAAAAGCCCAACTCTTCTTCTTACGTATCTCCTGCTTATAAACGACTTGGGTATCCTACATACCACATGATCAACAAATATCAACTAGGACACGTTAGGAGATATCACAAGTACAACAAGAGCAGAAAGGATTTGGACAGGAAATATCCAACTGAAAAGGCGAAGACTTACTACGTGAATGAATCTGGCAAAGAAATCTTTATGGAAGAGTCAAGTGAAGAGGAAGACATGAATGACAGCCGCAATGATTTCAACATCATGGATGAAGATGATTATAATATGAGGAAAGATATGGAGGAACAAAATGTGGCAATGGAAGTCACTGATGACGAAGACGAGTCTAACAAAATGGCCAATTTTACTCCAAGGCCGAAGTTGTTATATCAGATGAAGAAAATGAAGGGAGACTCACAAATAAGCAAAGAGGATAAAGAGAATACAGCTAAAGAAATGAAAGAAATGGAAGAAAGTTCAGAAGAAAAACTTCCCGGAAACGAGAGTGAAGAAAGCGATGAGAATGAATCCGAAGAAAGATCTCAATATGTTGCCAAAATGACATCCATGATGCCACCTGATAAACCGTATGTCCCACCCACATACTTCTCATTCCCTTCTTCAGAAAAGTCCTCCGAAGAGTCGAGCATGGAGTCCTCCTATCCATCCCCAACGACGCCAATGCCTACGCCTCCGGTCCAATCACCTTTGGACGAAACCTCTCCTCCCCCCTCTTCCGCTTCGAGGAGCAACTACGAGCCATCACTTCAGAAGAACCCTTCTCCTTTCTATCCAAACAGGAATGTGAATACCCATACTTTAAATGCCATTCCATCCCCAATCTACCCTCCATTACAATTGTCCTACAACTACCAACCTCTTAGGCATCCCTATCACCCCCACCATCTCCATCCCATGGCGCCATATCCCTTGACTCAAGTGACACCTCTCTACCACTACTCCGCCCACCACCCCTTACCTCATCACCACTACCCAGCGGCCCCACGTTATTCCCACCCATATATGATGGGCGATGCCATGTCCTCCCCACCCTCTGCCCTCTACGATGCATCTGGTGCTGACGAAGTCTCAGAAGCAGAATAAGAATATTACTTAATAAAGGCTGCGCCTAGTTGGAAACAAGACTCGTTTTATTATCACTTTCGTTAAAGGTTTACATTATAGTTATCTTATTTTTATCTTAACAGAAATACAAATATTTTTTCTAGTAAATGGTAACGATCAAAACGTCTGTCTCTGACAAAAACTGACAGACATGGAATTTAGGACCTTTTTGTCTACTGTACTATTTGATATTTGTGTAATGTAAATTTGATTCTTCTTCCCCAACACTATCCCAACCTTAAGGGGTTAGTTGGCTTATACACCCTCTCCAATGCCTTCTATCAAAGGCATCCTCTTTCACCAGACCTCATCTCTCTATATCATCCTTCATCGTATCTCGCCATCTAATTCTCTGCCTCCCTCTTCACCTTCTCCCCTAACAGGTTCATCCGAACTACTCCTCACTCTCTCCTCAACATGTGCCCAAACCATCTCAGTCGTGACACTCTTATCACCTCTGTAATCTTTACTAAGCCTGCCATTCTTCTTATTTCATAATTTCCAATCTTTGAATCAGTGATATTCCCAAAATACACCATAGTACTGTATTCTCATCTCTGTTCTCTCAAGATTTGCTTATTTTGACTTTTAGCTTGATTGCCATTTTCTTAACACATATCCCTCCTGCTACCTCCCTCCACTTCCCCCCCGCTGCTTTAATCCTATTCTCAACTTCAGCCTCACATTCTCCCTCCTGATTTATAGTTGATCCCAAGTATCTAAAGTGTTCCACCTTTTATGATCGAGCCTCTACTTTCATGTGTGGCTATCATGTCCCTACCTTCCTTGCAGCCACCCATCTGTATATACCAAGTAAATGTGACATTCCTCTGCAAACGAATGAATACAAAATAAGTCAGAAACGACGCAATAAAAAGGAAAAATAAAATACTCCATTCAACCAAAGATTAGAAGGCATTTATTCTGTCAGACTAAAAATACTTAAAATTTAATAGAATTAGTCCTGAACTTTCCGCACGATGTATTCACAAAGACTAAAAATGTTTTTTTCTGTATAAGTTTGAAATTTTTGCTTGTCATTAGATTTTAAACTACTCTCTCTCTCTCTCTCTCTCTCTCTCTCTCTCTCTCTCTCTCTCTCTCTCTCTCTCTCTCTCTCTCTCTCTCTCTGATACCCAAGTGTTGAGACAGATCGAGTCTTACGAAGTTTCTTTTAAAAGAATATATATTTACATTTTACAGATCTGAAGACTATTTTTGCATAATTTTTGTCCCTAGAAATGCATTGGGATTCGTAAGTTTTTCAAAATATTTGTTTAAGTTATAACCTGATATAAATGATCAAACATAAAAAAGGCAACAACAAAAATTTGTTTCTAAGTTGAAGAAGCTGTAAAAACATGTTTGTTTTTAAAAAGAAAGAAATGTGACAAAATTAATCGTTCCATTACGAAATTAAATATTTGCTTATAAACTTACAAATACTGTTGTTCGTAAACAGAAAAAAATATTACAAATTTGAATTCAAATATAAAAGTGGCCAATATATGTTTTGAACGTGCCAAATACTGATTAAATCAGTTCGCTGCCCAAATGACGAATATTCATTTGGTATCTTGCTAAAATAAATATCTAATATTTTCTTTACTAAAATTATTATTTTAAGAAAGATATGATACCAACAACATTAAATTTTGTGCTTTACCTTACATAAAACGGATGAAAAAAAGTTACAAAAGTATACGAGAAATATAGGTTCTTAAGTGGACAAAATGGCCGATGGTTCTTTAAAAAAAAAAGAAAAAAAAAAGTGTAATTATCAAAATTGTAAAATCATAAAATGATAGCGAAAAATACTTGCTTAATTTGCGCAAGTTTCATCGTTTGTGTACAAAATAGCAACAAGAAACTTTATTTCCTATTAGTGTACGCGATCCATCTAAATAACGGTTAAATATTAAGATATGCGCACACAAGTCCCTCTCACCAAGGTATGACTACTCCGCAATACCCAAGGGGTGGGGAGGGTTGAATCTGTTTGCATGCGCGTGTGTGTGTGCATATCTATCTAAATATTTAGCCGTTACTTTTGACGGGTCACCTACACTAGTTTATAAGTATATAGCCAGACAATTGCTCTTTATTATATAATGGAGTTCTTCGAGGTTAAATAATCTAATAAGGAATAATCCCAGGGGTTGCTTAGCTTACAGGGTGCTTTAGAAGCATGAGCCCGTGCTGGGAAAAGCCTAATATACAATTTCTGAGGATAGATTTCTCCAATGGAGAAAAAAAAAATGTGCTCATGACGACAAACTGTTGATAATGGCCAGGCAATTGACCCAACAGACCGATCACCAAACGAGGCCGAAGTACCTAGTTTTTAAAGTTTTTAAGGGACACCCAGGAATGGCAGAATCATGGGACAGTGACATTGCCCTACCGAGCAGGACAATGTCCAAGAGACTGACCATATATCATATGATCAGCGCCCAAGCTGCTTCTCCATCCAAGCTACGACCAGGGAGGGCCAGACAATAGCTGCTGATGACTCAGCAGATAGACCTATAGGCTCCCCAAGCCCCCCCCCCCCCTTAGCTCACAAGAATGGTGAGGTTGCAGACACTAATAGCACTAACGAGTCTGAGCGGGACTCAAACCCCCGACTGGCAATCACCAGGCAGAGATTTTACCCGTCAGGCCACAACAACTCTAAATGAAAATTTCGCAAAGGCCATAGACAGCAATTACTGGCAATTAAAGGCAATTGCCCGAGAGAAGTAAAAGTAGATTTAAGAGGAAAGTGATATGGGGGAGGGGGGTGTCACAAGGCGGCACTTCAAAAAGTAATCATTTGAGGTCTCTCGAAGGCAGTTATAAAAAACCGTTAAATAAAATGGCGGGTTTTTGTGTATTGCTGAAATAGGAGAGAGAGAGAGAGAGAGAGAGAGAGAGAGAGAGAGAGAGAGAGAGAGAGAGAGAGACTAAAAATGAATGTTGCACAATTGCTTCCTAAACGTGAATGAATATTGATGTAAATAAAAAAAAAGAAAATGAATGAATGTTTTGTTCGTATCCAGCCTTCAAACCTCCATATGATTTTTTTTGGAGATATCTAATTCTAGATACCAGAAATCTCCGACAATTTGTGGGAGCATGTGGTTTACGAGTGTGACCCCTCTGCCCATGGTATGACTACTCCCTCTTCCCTTGAGCATGACAGGAAAGATATATGTGTGTATATATATATATGTATATATGTGTATATATATACACATATATATAATATATATATATACACACACATATATATATATACACACACACATATATATATATATATATATATATATATATATATATATATATATATATATATATATATATATATATATATATATATATATATTATATATATATATATATATATATATATATATATATATATATATATATATATATATATATATGACTAGAAGTTCATTCCTATTGTATTCCTGGAATAACGAAATATCTTCAAGTTTTCAAAACTCTTATCCAACGAGAGATCTATTTGAAGTTCACAAAGTAAAACTTGATTCCGTGTTGTTACTCGTTAGTTACAACAAATGGAAGAAATATGAATCGAGGTTCTATTATTCGTACAACAATTGATCATCATCATCATCATCTCCTTCGCCTATTGACGCAAAGGGCCTCAGTTAGATTTCGCCAGTCGTCTCTATCTTGAGCTTTTAAATCAATACTTCTCCATTCATCATCTCCTACTTCATGCTTCATAGTCCTCAGCCTTGTAGGCCTCGGTCTTCCAACTCTTGTAGTGTCTTGTGGCTACTAGCTACTAGCTGCTACAACTCTATTTGGAAAAGCAGGATGCAATAAGCCCAAGGGCTCCAACAGGGAAAAGTGGCTCAGTAAATAAACTATAAGAGAATTAATGAGCAATTAGAATAAAATATTTTAAGAACAGTAACAACATTGAAATAAATCTTACATAAATAAATTATAAAAGAGACTTTTGTAATCTGCCATTACCTGTTGTATTATTTCTACCTTAGCTATGAAATCTACGTAGCTAGTGTCAATTACTTCAGACGCTTCCATTATTACTACGAAACACCATGATGATTAAATCTTACCTTCTTTCAGACGGGTATCTTTTAAATTTTGAAGAAAAACAGTAAATATTTATATCGTTGTAAGAACTGCAGAACTTTCGAGGGATCCTTATAACAAAACACAAGAGGAACTCTGCAAAAAAAAAGTTTCATTATAATATTATATTGCAGGATTTTATTTGATGCAAATAAAATGTTCCAATTTTCTTTAAACATCACCATCAATCTTTACAGATGATTTGCAACTCAATTAAATTCCTATCGTAAGTTGCAGTGTTCAATACACCTCAGACTCCTAAAGTATGTTTTTCAGAGTACTGAACAAAACTTTAAGGATGAGGAAACTAATCCTGTGACTAAAGATCAACATGTTTTTATAGGATAAGGACACTCCAAAATCAATCCACTGTTCTCTAGTCTTGGGTAGTGCCATAGCCTCGGTAGTGCAGTCTGTACCATGTCTTACGCTGTCTTGGGTTAGAATTCTTTTGCTTACAGGTAACTCAGGCACACTATTCTATCTGTTTCCTTATTTCCTTCCCTCACTGGGCTATTTTTCCTGTTGAAGCCCTTGGCCTTACATCATATACTTTTACAACTAAGGTCGTAGGTTAGATAGTATCAATAATAACAATAATAATAATGATAAAAACGTATGAATACATATATCTTATTTTCACTACAGAAAATTACAATCTCTGTACCTCTACAAAAGGGAAAGAATGACATCAGCATAAATTCATATATTTATTGCAAACTGAAATACAGAGGCGTCTCATATAACAGAGACACTATCTTTGGCAACAAACAACTATCTATAGAGCCTTGCTTCATGACGTCACACATGAGAAAAGTTCTGTTTGTCACTTGAAGGTGAAAAGTATGTTTTCTAACACCTGAAGATAAAATAAATGAATAAAATACACATTTTGTGTTGCTAGAAGGTAAACCACACAATTTTTCTCAACCAACTAAAAGAACAAAGGAAAAGTACAAAGTAAAATTTTGTTTATAAATTTTTTTTATAATTCAAATGAAATATTACATAGCACGCATCCTTATGTAACAAGTAAAAATATTGCAAAGCAAATGTCTTTACACAGAAAGTAATGATACTTTTATGAAGCAAATATACTTCTGCTGCAGGTAAGGATACCTTTTAAAGGAAATGTATTTACATATCAATTAAGATATCGTTTCAAAGCTAATATTAAAGTATCATATAGCAAGTTGGTCATATTTCAACGGTTCACCTTTGCTAGAATCATAAATGCTTCGTATCTGTGACTAAGTACTTTTATTTGGTAAAGCGATATAGAACAGATACAATTATAATACAGTAAAGGAACAGCTGTGAAACATTCACAACACTATGTGAATATAAGAACGAATGAAGGACATCTTATTTCTAATTTCATATTCTGAGAGAGAGAGAGAGAGAGAGAGAGAGAGAGAGAGAGAGAGAGAGAGAGAGAGAGAGAGAGAGAGAGAGAGAGAGAAAAAAAAAAAAACAACACCTTTACAATACTTCCACCAGCTTAGAAAGAGAGAGAGAGAGAGAGAGAGAGAGAGAGAGAGAGAGAGAGAGAGAGAGAGAGAGAGAGAGAGGAGAGAGAGAGAGAGAGAAATGACCATCAATGTCTAATCCATACTTAAGTACAAAATCAGTTTTACAACATATCCGAAAAGAGCATCATTAAAACTAGTGACGTCACTCACAAAGGTCTATAGGATAGAGATACACAATAGACCCGACAGCATTAATAAGTATGCTACAGCTTCACATCTAACAGGAATAGACAAAATATCTAATAATTAACAGTCTTCATTTATTATTTAAAAACTTCTTTGGCCAAGTTTCTACACATAGCGGTTGTTTGACTCCAACCTAAAAATTACTTTTAACACATATACAATGAAAAATAATACTAAAAGAAAAAGTTATGAATTGAAATTTTGTTTGTGAATGCAAAAAATTGAAATGAATATAAAGAATTGTATGACAATTTTTTAATGCCTACAAAATTGAATCCACCTAAAGCTTTGGCCAATAGCTCCCACAAAATAGAAACTCAGAGGTAACAAAATTGGATAACTATTTGCTTTGTGATTCCACAAATAAATGAAACTACTAAAAACAGACGGATCCTTATGTTTGTAACACTCCCAATATAAAGAATTTTATCAAAGAAACACAAATATCATATTAATATCAATAAGAAAAAGTTTGGTTTGTTCCATAATGTATTTCTCTTTCAACAATTTCATGACGACTCGGTGATGAATGATTCTTAATATCGGTGTATTTTTTTTCATAACCAATCAAAATTGTGTAAACTATTTTTTTGAATATATTTCCTATATTTCCATTGGGTAAATCAGTTTGCATGCCTAATTCAAATAACGCTAATATAATTTTCTATGAATTACACAGCTAAACTTTAGTGACTGAAAAGTTGTCTGCTGATTTTCTCATATTACGAAACTACCTATGATTTATCTGATCTTAATTCAGGAACCATGAGACTCTCCGTTGTCAATGTCAGTCAAGTAATAAAGATAAGGTTATGAACAACCTAAAATAAATAAGTTATTATTTGAAGGTACTTCATAAATACGGTTTAAATAGTTTTGAACAACTTTAGAAATATAACAGATTTCTGTAATGAAATCTCATCGGTTGGAAATTAAGTCGTGGTTTCATCGATGATCAAATTATCTATGATGTTATATGGAGTACATATATATTATATATATTATATATATATATATATATATATATATATATATATATATATATATATACACACACATACACACACCTGGAGTTGATGAAACTAAGAGGTATTGCAGTGATAGAGTGGCTGAGTAGCTAACCAGGATTTGTAAGGTATATTTGGCTAAGGGAAAGGTTACAAAGGTATAGGTGAGATGAACTATTATGCAGTTGTTTTAATCTAGAAAACATAAAAGTGACTCGAAAAAATTATAAGGGAATAACAATAATTAGTATACTAAGGAAGGTGTAAGGTGGAATTTTTACTGATGACAGGTGACAGAGGGTTTGATAAGGGAAGAACAGAGAGGGCCTTGACAAGAACGTAGGTACGAAAATCAAATGATTGTTAAGAAACAGTTGTGTGATAAGTTTGAGAGTAAAGGAAGAAAAGCTATATGTACGTGGCATATTTGGACTCAGAAAAAGCTTGTGATTGAATGAATAGAGATGCATTGTCAGAGGTGATGAATATGTTTGTTATAGATGATAGGTTTTTGAAAAATTAAAACTTCTTATGATGAAAGTGAATCGTACATTATGCAATGTAGGCAGGACAGTGGCTTGGTGTAAAAGTCGGTTGGAAACAAAGGTATGTATGTACAAATGTCTGTTCAACATCTTTCTGGATGGAACGATGCGAGAGACTAGAGAAAGGACAGGGTATGTAGGTCGTAAAATCTGGGATTGAAAATAAATTGTGAAAGCTAGTTAGAATAGCTGACTTTTGCAGATGATACTGTGTTGATTATTGACATGAGAAACTGCAGAAACTTGTTTAATAGTTTGAAAGAGAAAGTTGAGAGTTGGGGTGAGCAATATTAAGGTAATGAGATTAAGCAGAAACAAGAAAGATGGAGTAATGAATGTTAGTATATTTCGTGGAAGAATGGAAGGGATTGATTTGTTTTAAAGTTTCTAAGTTTAATAAAATAGACGAAGGAAAGATAAGATGTGAATCACAAAATAGATGAAGCAAGAAAGGTAGAAGGATATATGCAGAAGATGGAAATGTTCAGGGGCATAGCTAGAGATTTCAGGGGGGGGGGGGGGTGCAGGGGCTGAGTTAGTAAAGAGGCCCCACGTCCCTTACCTTGGTGAGTTGGTAGTGAATTTAAATTCTGGAGGCCTGGCAGGGAAATTTCATAAAAGCCCCCTTCCGTTGCTCCTTAGATACACCACTGGGAATGCTTGAAGGAACTTTTGAAGCATGGATGTTGAATGCAGTATAAAAACAGGTTGAAGTGTTTGTGTAATACACATTGCAAAAGAATTTAGAAATAAACAAATATGCAACGGTAATGAGGAAGAAGGGATCATAGCATTTAGAAGGTGGTTCAGTCATGTGGAAAGAATGGACACTAACAGTTTAGTTGAAACTCTGTAATATTTAGATGTACTTTTAGAGGATGGGATGGCTTAGAATAGAGAGAGTTTCTATAAAAGGTATGAGAGACATACGGGAAGCAAGTGCCTTGTTTTGTAAAAAGTGAAGTTTTGCCACGCAATGGTTTGAATGTGGCAGTGAATTATGTTTTTTATATACACAAACATTTACATGCATGGACATATGTATGGACGGACACACACACGCATATATATACATACATACATACACATATATATATATATATATATATATATATATATATATATATATATATATATATATACAGTATATATATCATTAAAAGAATTTTTCTATTGGTTTGAGATCCCGTGGTAAAACGAGTTCGATATTAAAGGATTTCTGTGGCTTAATTGAAATAAAGAAAATTATCATATATATATACATAAATATATATATATATATATATATATATATATATATATATATATATATATATATTATCTTTGAAAGAGTTGTGTCAACATCTGGTCCTTTAGAAGAAAAATCACCAGGGAATCATAATAACCTCAATATGTTACGTGATTTTAATGAATTAAATTCATGGACTGGGCATGTGTCTTGTGTTTATATTGCTGATGTGATACCATGTTTAAGTAAACCGTTTTCAATTAGTGTGTAACTTGGATAGTAGGTAATAGGTTGGCCAAGGCATCAGCCACCCTTTGAGATACTATCCCTAGTTGGCAGAAGATAGTGTGACTGAGACGATCATCTGTCAGAGAGCCAGCTTAATCTACGAAGGCTTGAAACAAAGGGAAGTAGCTGAGAGAGGGAAGACATCAACGCCAGTGGAGACCTTTGTACCAACCGTGTGTCACACGATCGTACATAAATTATTTTGTATATATAATGCTTGTATCTGCGCTCTTCCCTTGCACTAAAAAGAACCAGAATAAACATGTTTGCGTTTTTCCTCTGTAACATTGTTTGTTTCTCAAACATGAAATTTCCTATTGCCTTGAGGTTTTGTATATAAAGGAGTGTTCATTAACAAAGTTACTCAGTTGATCGCTTCCTGCCTTTGAGTCACAACCTTCTCTCGGCCCGTCACACCTTCAAAGCCAGTCATGGATGGTTTAATAATTTCTAGAAGCGAACTGGGATCCACTGGGTTGTGAGGCACGGGGAAGCTGCAAATTCTGACGTGAAAACCACTGAGGAGTACGTGGAACGATTTGCCTCACTTGTTGCTGCAGAAGGTTACATCATCCAATAAGTCTTCAGCTGCGATGAAACTGGCCATTTCTGAAGAAAATGCTCAGGAGGACATTCATCACAGCAGAGGAGAAGAAACTGCCAGGCCATAAACCCATGAAGGATAGATTGACTCTAGCCTTGTGTGCTAATGCCAGCAGTGACTGCAAGATCAAGACACTGCTGATATACCACTCCGAAAACCCACATGCTTTCAAGAGCCACAGGATCTTGAAAGAAAAACTTCAAGTCATGTGGGGCGCAAATTCAAAGGCATGGGTTACGAGGCATTTTTTCATAGAATGAGTGAATTTGTGCTTTGGTCCGGCACTCAAGAAGTATTTGCTGGAGAAAAACCTGCAGTTGAAATGTCTGCTCATCCTAGACAATGCCCCTAGTCACCCTCCTGGTCTTGAAGATGACCTTCTGGATGAATTCAAGTTCGGCAAGGTCCTCTATCTCCCGCCCAACTGGACCAACAGGTCATTTCAAACTTTAAGAAACTGTACACAAAGCATTTGTTTAAGAAATGCTTTGATGTCACAGACAACACCAATCTCACCCTTCGTGAAATTTGGAAGGACCATTTCAATATTGTTTATTGTTTGGAAATTATTGATGAAGCATGGCAGGTTGTAACGCGAAGAAGCTTGAATTCAGCATGGAAAAAATTGTGGCCAGATTCCGTAGCTGAAATGGACTTCGAAGGGTTTGATACATGCGGCAACCAGACCCCGAAAGTTCATGGGGCTGGAGGCAGATGAGGCAGACGTGAACGACCTTGTAGAAGAGCATCAAGAAGAGCTAAAGACAAGAATTGATCAAGCTCAAGGCGATGCAACATACGGTGGTGTTGCTAGAGCTCAGTAGCGAGGAAGAAGCGGAACTACGGGAACTCCTTTCTTTGAGGGAGATTAAGGAAGTGTTGGCTAAGTGGCAGGATGTGTCTGATTTTGTGGAAAAGGGACACCTGGATAAACTGTCTTGTGGTCGTGCTTCAGCTCCTTTTAAAGACACTTGCCTAACTCATTTCCGCAACATTTTGAAAGGGAGACAGAAACAAACCTCCTTGGATAGGTTTCTGTTTTTTTTTTTTTTAAAGACCTGCAACAAGTGAAAGTGAGGCAAAAAGAGTTAAGACAAGCGCGGAACAATAAAAAAAATAAGAAAAAAAAGAAAATAAGATATATAAGATTAAGATTTAAAATTAATTAAGCTAATTCTATTTAAATTAATTTAAAGTTTAACCGGTACGATACGCAGTGTAAGGAACAGTGTAAATACCGTATGTCTACCCTCCAATTCTCTCTCACTCTCCCTCCCTCCTCGTCCGCACACAACGCCGTTAGCTGCTACCATCTGTCTCGAAGGTAAGAACTCCATAATAAAGCCACATTTTACTGCAGATCACACTTCAACAATCATTTATGTCATTTGGTGATTGTAGATTAATTATTGAAGCAATTAAAAGCATGTTTTTCCATTGTTATATCATTGATTTGGGTGTTTTTAAGTGGGTGGGAACCGATTAATCTTTTTTTCAGTTACCTTATATGGGAAAAATTCATTTGAGATACAAGTGCATTGACATAAGAGTTCGATCCTGGAACGCATTATGCTTGTATGTCAAGGTACTACTGTATATATATTAGGACTGAGTACCTAGCTTCTCATAAGTCCAGCTATGAATATGAATGTTATAATATTCAGGTTATAAAAGTGTGTGGCCAGCATAATAACTTTTATTTGTGTTCCATTTATAAGAATCCTGACTTGGATGATTATATCTTTGATTGTCTTATCACTATACCTTAGATACAAGATGATAGATGCTTGTTGGTAATTTCAATGCTCACCATAGGGAGTGGTTAAATTCTGTTTCCCCTGCTGATGGCCATGACTTGAGAACTTTTGAATTTCTTTCTGAATTAGGCTGAGATAATTACTTGGACATAATATACTGTGATTCCTCTGATTTTATAAAAAGGAAGGTTTGTCCTCTAGTTTGGTTAGTAGAGTGTTATACAGTATTCTTTTAAGATATATATAAACTCTCAAGCAAGCTGAAATGACATTTTGAGTGATTTTGCCTTTGGAAGGTGTTATAATTGTGTAAAGAGGCTGAACCTGTCATTTTATCAAATGAAATACTAGTCAATATATTTGAGAAGTAAATTCCTTATAGTCTGTTAAAGTACCAAATCATGGACAAACCCTAGTTCAATGATTATTGTAGGCACGCTTATTTCGAGAAACAGGACGCCTATCACCTTTGGAATAATAATAGATCAGATTTGACTTGGAATAACTATACTCAGCTAAGAGATGTTGCTCGGAAAGTTTATGCTTCAGCTGAAAAGGAATACAATTTGACCATATAAGAAACCCTTTAAGGTACAGCCTAGGAACATAAATGGTGGACAACCCTTAAATCTGCAGTCTTTAGTGTAGACTTGCCACTCCCTCTTTTGCCTAAACCAAGATTGCTGTCACGCACTGCCCAAAGGAAAAGGCAACCATCTTGGTTGATTTGTTTGGCAGTAAGCAGTACTGTGAATCTCCATCTTCACTATTCGTGCTTCCCTTAAGCTAAACTAATTAATTTGGTTTTTCGAGTCCGTGAAACTGGAGTACTTTTACTGGACGTAAGTTGCTTATGGAGAAGGTGTTGACCAATATGATGTTTTTTCTTTGCTTTACTGGTTTCTTAGCTCCTATTTTGTCTATTATTTTTCACAATTTAGCAGGAAGAGGTTCTCTTTGCACTAGGTGGAATATTGGCAAACTTGTGGTAGCTCTAGTCTTGCTGACTACTGCCTAACTTCCATAAATCTCATACTGTCTAAAAAATTTCAACGTCTGTTGACTAATCGGGTATGTTGAAGGTAATCATCTGTTCCATACTTTGCAATTTGGTTTTCGTAAAGGCCTTGCAACATGCGATGCTGTTATTACAATTTCCAATGCTGTACAGAAATCCATGTATTGTGGTCAGAAAGTTCGTATCAATGGCCTTGATTATAAAGCTAAGTGGGTCTTTTCTAAGCACCACCATTGAATTTATAAATAATAAGTTGTAGAGTAGTTGTTGATTGTCACCAAAATAACTATAGGCATATTATACAGTAACTGGCGTTTTCAGAGTAGTGTTCTATGTCCGTTTCTTTTCATACTATATATGCATTTTAGGAGGTTTGGCATACAAAAATAGCTTGCTGCCTATGTGGAAGATGCTACTCTCTTTGCGTTAATTATTTCTCCTGAATGCAGACCTGTGGTTGCTGATTCTCGTAAGAAAGATTTAGCTGAAATTACTGCAATGTGTAAATTATAGTGAATGAACTTGAACCCTATCAAAACTCAAAATATGATTATGAGTAGGCCAAGAATAATGGCTCATCAAAAACCATATATCTTTCCATTGATAATGTCTCTTTAACTATATACAACTCATTTAAAATTTTAGGTGTGATTCGTCAATGAAAAATTACTTTCGAGAAACATATTCGGTCTGTTTTTTTTTTAAAGCACAAAAAAATGTGTTAATTGAGAAAATCTTTATAAAATATCTATCCTGAATGAATATTTTAATCCTTTCATTATACCGTGTTCTAAATATTATCCTTGTCTTCAGCTGCTGACTCTCGTCTTGAATGGATGCAAAAAAAAAAAAAAAAAACCTTCCTATTGAATTTTTTATCCTTGATCTAGATATCATCCTCTGGCATCGTCGTTCAGTTAGATTTTTGTGCTTGTTGTATAAGATTCATAATTATGAACAACCTTTTTCATTTAGATCTTCCAAGACTACATAATCCCTATACGTAGTATTAGGTATGCAGTTAATTCTGAGTCTTGTGTTCTCCATCATCAGGCTAGACAGTATTCTTGAAGTTTTATTCCAGCTGTGACCAATTTTTGAATGATCTTCCTAATCATGCAGTTGAATCGATGGGACCTCAGAAGATCAAGCTTGGATCAAATGTTTTAATTTTGATCAGGATGACATAAGTCTCTCTTCAGAGTTTATATATGACAAATATAATTTTATCGTTACTACTCCCTTTCCTCAATGGGCTATTTTTCCTGTTTGAGCACTATAGCTTAGAGCAAATGTTTTCATTTTGATCAGGATGACATAAGTTCCTCTTCAGAGTTTAAATATGACAAATCTAATTCTAGCATTGCTATTTCCTTTCCTCACTGGGCTATTTTTCCTGTTTGAGCACTATAGCTTGCAGCATTCTGCTTTTCCACTAGGATTGTAGCTTAGTTGGTAATAATAATAACAACAATATATATATAAATATAAATACAGTATATATATTATATATACTGTATATATACACATTATATATATATATATATATATATATATATATATATATATATATATATATATATATATATACGCCATTCTCTTCTATATACAGTACCATTATATTTGAACAAAAAGCAGAAATGATAACGAATGAAAAATGAAAACTTGAAAAGAAACAAAAAAACTTACATTTCACAAAAGCACTAAAGGCTGCTCTATTGAAACTGGCTGCCTGAGTCAAATGCGTGCAATGGCTTCCTAGCTGTATGATTAACTAATTACCAGACGTTTCATCTCTGACGTCACAAGCCAGCACGTTATTTTTTACGATGTCATTTTCCTTCTCAAACAGGCGCCTCTTTTCTCCGGATAATAAGCTCTGAACTGGAAGAAATAATTGTGTTATCTTCACGTGACATTTGAAAGCACCTTTCTTACAACAACAACAACAGCCACAATAACAACAACAAATGCAAGTGTTTATAGTCCAATGCAGGACAAAGGCCTCAGACATTTCAATTCTTGTCTTGGGTTTGGCCTGTTTTCATCACCACGCTGGCCAATACAGACTGGTGACGGTGGAAGATTTTCGTCTGATCGCTCACAGCAAATCAACCTAGTGTGGGTGGCCCTGACTAATACAGCTTTGCTGTTCATGGCGATACTCAATCACTTTCACCACGTTAAGGTGTGTGTATGTATGTATGTATGTATGTATGTGTGTGTGTGTGTGTGTGTGTTTGTGTGTGTTGAAATCACAAAGGCTGACAGGTGATGAGCATAAACTAAGTATTATAGTCACGATAAGAAAAAGAAAACACTTGATAGGAGTTAGTGCCTTATTAGTGACGTCAATTGACTCTGTGAGTTCGTTTATGTCATCATTAAGATAAAAATACTCACTGAAAAAAAGCCTTTTCACTTCACCATCGTGCCTATAATAAACAAATAAATAAAACACACACACACACATGAATATATATCAAATACCACGTGATTTCAATGTAAATATCACCCACGAATGGCATTTAATACCGAATTCTATCTTGGGAATATACATCCACACACACACACACACACACACACACACACATATATATATATATATATATATATATATATATATATATATATATATATATATATACTGTATATAGAACACACACACACACATATATATATACACACACACACACACACACATATATATATATATATATATATATATATATATATATATATATATAAAACAAAAAATGCAGCCGTTTCTAGTCCACTACAGGATATAGGTCTCATATATGTCAATTCATGTCTGTATTTGGCCAGTTTTCAACACCACTCTGGCCAGTGCGGATTGGTGACGGTAGGAGATTTTCGTCTGATCGCTCACAGCAAACCAATGTAGTATGGGTGGCGGTGGCTTGTACAGCTTTGCTGATCATAGCAGCATGCGAACCCCTTTCACCACGTTAAGGTATATTTACTCAGAAAGACACACACACACACACACACACACATATATATATATATATATATATATATATATATATATATATATATATATATATATATATATATATATATATACGGTGAACTTACCGTCAAGAATTCATCGACAATTATTCCCCAACATGTTCAATTTATCGACAGCCAATTCGTCGTAATTTACCAAAATTCAACAACCATTAAATGCGATCGTTATACCTAAAACAATCGATACACTAAGTTCCCCAATTAGTTTTAGTACAAGACAAGACTTCGTACTTCAGTGAAAATAGATAATGATTTAATTAACAAAACTTTTAAATATGCCTGTTGATACAGTTGTCTTTGCATTTGAATTACTATGTGACGCTGATATCCTTCCGCTTGAAGCTGAAGCTGTAGTCAACTATTATGAAGATACTTTGATAGGACTAAGACGGAACAAAATAAGGTTACTAAAAGCCCTCTCACGTGACGTCACTGGAGTACATCGACTGAGCGATGCACTTGTCACAGTGTTATTCTGTCAGTTACATTGTTGCACCTCACGATTGTGTGGGTGTTCCATATTTGGGTGCCCAAATAGTTTTAGATAGAAAGGAAATTGTTTTTACAGGTTCCCTATAGACCAAAAGGTGTTCAGAGTATGAATTAATGCATGTAAAAGAAGTGATACCATTCATGTTATTGATGACAGGATTTGTTCTCTCCATTTCCGAACAGTAGATTACGAAAGAACTGTTACCACAACTTTACCAGAGAAGTTATCGTAGATTATAGAAAATCACATATGGTTTAACAATTTGTTTTACAACGTTTTTAGTAACATATCTTCGGTTAATAGTAGCCTGGACTAAATTCTTAAAGTGAAGTACAAAATTAGAATTGACCTATCCTATGCAATATATGAAGAAACTATCGGACTAAGCTATCCATTTTTTTCTTTCATATTTTCTTTTTATGAATATAAAGTTGTTCGAACAGATTAGGCATATAAGTAGTGACCTACTTCTGGGTAATCTTTCTCTAAAGACAATAATTGGACATATTTCCTAAATACCGCACTAAAGGATATCGTGGGGTCAGATCGTTGAATCTGGTAATAAATGTATAGATCTATTGAATAGTCATGTAGTGTAAGGAGAAGTAAGTGGCTTTCATTAGCCTAATCATCCAACAAGCTTTTTAGGCCT
>NC_090752.1:71797995-71840495 GCF_036898095.1 Palaemon carinicauda | reverse complement strand
CTGTATATATATTTAAAAAAGAATCCGTACATACAGATCATTGTTATTATCATCACTAGCGAAGCAGCCACCTTCGTTGAAGAGGTAAAATTATATACTGTATAATACAGTATATACATATAAACATACATACATACATACATATATTTAAATAAATATATATATATACATATACATATATATACATAAATATATACACATATATAGTACTGTGTATGTATATATATATATATATATATATATATATATATATATATATATAAATTAACCCAAAAAAATCAGTAGAAATATATATTTTATCAATCAATTATGGTCTCAACATTTTTATAGTGCATATAGGAATTATCTATTTTAATGTTGTTACTGTTCTTAATTTTTTTTCATTGTTTCCTTTCCTCACTGGGCTAATTTCCCTGTTGGGGCCCCTGGGCTTATATCATTCTGCTTCTGCAACTAGGTTTGTAGCTTAGCAAGTAATAATAATGATAATAATAATAATAATAATAATAATAATAATAATAATAATAATAATATCATTATTATCTATCGATGTAATAAAACATACGTTGAAATGGACGCTAATATATAAAGTATTGATGGATACAGCATTATTATTATTATTATTATTATTATTATTATTAATTGCTAAGCTACAACCCTAGTTGGAAAAGCAGGATGCTATAAGCCCAGGGGCACCAGCAGGGAAAATAGCCCAGTAAGAAAGGAAACAAGGTAAAATAAAATATACTATTAGATAGAATTGTGTGACCGAGTGTACCCTCAAGCAAGAAAACTCTAACCCAAGACAATGGAAGACCATGGTACAGAGGCTAAGGCACTACCCTAGACTAAAGAACATCATAATTATTACATATAAAATCATCAACCGTATTACCACCTTTTTATAATTAAAACAAATGTTTAAAATGTTTTGTTTTAATAAAACTAAATAAATATCTAAGGCTATAAGTAACTCAATCAAGTAGGTTAAGCTTCGTTTTAATATTTACGATCTTTTCATTTCTCATTTTCTAAAATTTACATGAAAATATTATTAAATGATAATATATGATTCATTTTAATATTTACGCTCTTCTCATTTTTAATATTTCAAAATTTAAATGCAAATGTTAATAATAATATGACTATATTTCACACAAAGAAAACAAAAGTATTATACAAACTAGAGTAAGACTCAACCATTCTTTAGTGATAACATTATTATTCCAGCTTAAAAAAAAAAATGCGTCATGACGCGTCATGTACATCAGAGTGAGACACAGTGGCTAAAAAATTCTATAATAATACCATGACCATATTTCAGTTAAGGAAATCAAATGCGTCATACAATAAAGCTTAAGACGCAGCGACTCAAAAACTCTTTAATAACAATACTACAAAATTTCATCCAAAGAAATACGAAAGCGTTAACGCGTCATTCAAACCTGCGTGAGAAGCAGCGACTCAAATACTCTATAATAATAACATGACCATATTTCAGATAAACAAATCTAATGCGTCATACAAACAAGCTTAAGACGCAGTGACTCAAAAACTCTTTAATAACAACATTACTAGATTTCATCCAAAGAAATACGAAAGCGTCATAACGCGTCATTCAAACCTGGGTGAGACGCAGCGACTCAAAAATTCTTTAATAATAACATGACCATATTTCAGCTAAGAAAAACAAATGCGTCATACAAACAAGCCTGAGATGCAGTGACTCAAAAACTCTTTAAATAACATGACCATATTTCAGCCAAAGAAACCAAATGCGTCATACAAACAAGACTGAGATGCAGTGACTCAAAAACTCTTTAGTAATAACATGACCATATTTCAGCCAAAGAAACCAAATGCGTCATACAAACAAGACTGAGATGCAGTGACTCAAAAACTCTTTAATAATAATACTACAAAATTTCATCCAAAGAAATACGTAAAGGTCATGACGCGTCATACAAACTTACGTAAGACGCAGCGACTCAAACACTTTTTAATAATAACATGATCATATTTCAGCTAAAGGAAACAAATGCGTCATACAAACCTGCGTAGGACGCAGCGGCCGCAGCTCTCGGGTAATAATGGTGGGGCAGCATCTTGAGTCCCGTCCGGCGGTCGTAATGTCCGCCTCCAGGGCCGCCCATGCAATGGTCTTGGCGCCCTCCGCGCCCACCCTCGCCTACGCCAAAACCCAGGGTCAATAGTGCTTCGGGGTCGCAAACGAACTTGTAGACGTATCGCTCCCCTAAAAGAGAGAGATGATGTGATATATACAGGTGTACGTATATAAATATATATATATATATATATATATATATATATATATATATATTGTATGTATATATATAGACATATATATATATATGTATATACTGTATGTATATTGTATATATATGTATTTATACTGTACATATTTGTATTCTGAAGAGGAAGGGAGATGGTCCCTTGGAAAGCTAAATAAACTTCTATTTTTCATACATTGTGGGTTATTTTAGTTATATATATATATATATATATATATATATATATATTTATATATATATATATATATATATATATATATATATATATATATATATGTATGTATATATGATCATTTGCTCACTAACACACGTGACTTTAATAGCTGTAAATATCAACCACAACTGGGATTTAATATAAAAAAGGGTTAAAATCGTGGATGATAGACACACATTGTATATACAATAATATATATATATATATATATATATATATATATATATATATATATATGTGTGTGTGTGTGTGTGTGTGTGTGTGAACAGATTGTCCTAATTTTTTTCTCCAACTAAAAAGTTCATAAATACAGCACGACAGACGTTACCATATTCATTCATAGCCGGCTGAATCCTGATATAACTCCCGTTTTTTTGGTAAATATAGGCAAGCCGGTAGACCTGGTATGGATATCCCCCTATATTTCTCATAAAATATTTGATATTTGAGTATTAAAAAAAAAAAAACATGAAATTGACTTGCATTCATCAACTCGTATATGGATCATCAAGCTGGCTATAATTTATTTTGTATTATGTTTAAATCATACTTATCGTAAATTGATTTTATTTTGACTTTGAGTCCATCCACCTTTTCCCATGGAGTGTAATTCATATATTTACTGGAAAGATTTTTTTTCCGCTTTTTGACGATTTCAACTAATCAATACCATTTGCGCTCTTCGAGAAAACTAACTAACAGCAAGAAATCATTTGAATAACTATCAGAAACTAGCAACTTTAGTAACCTAGAGTAAGTAAGAACTTAATTAACCAACAGTAATTAATAACTTAAGTAACTAACAGTAAGTAAAAACTGAAGTAATTAACAGTGATAACTTAAGCAGCCAGCAGTGAATAATATCTCAAGTAAAAAACAGTAAGTAATAACTTGAGTAACTAACAGTAAGTAATAACTCAAGTAACCAACAGTAAGTAATAACTTGAGTAACTAACGGTAAGTAAAAACTGAAGTAATTAACAGTAAGTGATAACTTGAGCACCCAGCAGTGAATGATATCTCAAGTAAAAAATAGTAAGTAATAACTTGAGCAACTAACAGTAAGTAATAACTAAAGTAACCAACAGTAAGTAATAACTTAAGTTACTAACGGTAAGTAACAACTGAAGTAATTAACAGTAAGTGATAACTTGAGCACCCAGCAGTGAATGATATCTCAAGTAAAAAACAGTAAATAATAACTTAATAAACTAATAGTAAGTAAAAACTGAAGTAACTAAAAGTAAGTGATAACTTGAGTAGCCAACAGTGAGTAATAACTCAAGTAAACAACAATAAGTAATAACTTAAGGAACCAATAGTAAGTAATAACTGAAGTAACCAACAGTAATAACTAGAGTAACCAATAGTGAGTAATAACTTAAGGAACCAATAGCAAGTAATAACTCAAGTAAACAACAATAAGTAATAACTCAAGTAACCAATAGTAAGTAATAACTTGAGTAACCAATACTAAGTAATAACTTAAGGAACCAAAAGTAAGTAAAAACTTAAGGAACCAACAGTCAGTAATAACTTGAGTAACCAATAGTCAGTAATAATTGAAGCAACCAACAGTCAGTAATAACTTGAGTAACCAATAGTCAGTAATAATTGAAGGAACCAACAGTCAGTAATAACTTGAGTAACCAATAGTCAGAAATAACTGAAGGAACCAACAGTCAGTAATAACTTGAGTAACCAATAGTCAGAAATAACTGAAGGAACCAACAGTCAGTAATAACTTGAGTAACCAATAGTCAGAAATAACTGAAGGAACCAACAGTCAGTAATAACTTGAGTAACCAATAGTCAGTAATAATTGAAGGAACCAACAGTCAGTAATAACTTGAGTAACCAATAGTCAGTAATAATTGAAGGAACCAACAGTAAGTTATAACTTGAGTAACCAATAGTCAGTAATAATTGAAGCAACCAACAGTCAGTAATAACTTGAGTAACCAATAGTCAGAAATAACTGAAGGAACCAACAGTCAGTAATAACTTGAGTAACCAATAGTCAGTAATAATTGAAGGAACCAACAGTCAGTAATAACTTGAGTAACCAATAGTCAGTAATAATTGAAGGAACCAACAGTAAGTTATAACTTGAGTAACCAATAGTCAGTAATAATTGAAGGAACCAACAGTCAGTAATAACTTGAGTAACCAATAGTCAGAAATACCTGAAGGAACCAACAGTCAGTAATAACTTGAGTAACCAATAGTCAGTAATAATTGAAGGAACCAACAGTAAGTTATAACTTGAGTAACCAATAGTCAGTATTAACTGAAGTAACCAACAGTAAGTAATAACTTGAGTAACCAATAGCAAGTAATAACTCGAGTAACCAACGGTGAGTAATAACTTAAAGAACCAATAGTAAGTAATAACTCGAGTAACCAACGGTGAGTAATAACTTAAGGAACCAATAGTACGTAATAACTGAAGTAACCAACAGTAAGTAATAACTTAAGGAACCAACATTAAATAATAAATTGAGTAACCAATGGTAATTAATAACTTAAGGAACCAACAGTAAGTAATAACTTACGGAACCAATAGTAAGTAATAACTGAAGTAACCAACAGAAAGTAATAACTTGAGTAACCAATAGTAAGTAATAACTTAAGGAACCAACAGTAAGTAATAACTTACGGAACAAATAGTAAGTAATAACTGAAGTAACCAACAGAAAGTAATAACTTGAGTAACCAACAGTAAGTTATAACTTGAGTAACCAATAGTAAGTAATAACTGAAAGAACCAACAGTCAGTAATAACTTAAGGAACCAATAGTAAGTAATAACTTGAGGAACCAATAGTAAGTAATAACTGAAGTAACCAACAGTTAGTAATAACTTGAGTAACCAACAGTAAGTTATAACTTGAGTAACCAATAGAAAGTAATGACTTGAGAAACCAACAGTTAGTAATAACTGAAGTAACCAACAGTCAGTAATAACTTGAGTAACCAATAGTCCATAATAACTGAAGGAACCAACAGTCAGTAATAACTTGAGTAACCAATAGTCCATAAAAACTGAAGGAACCAACAGTAAGTAATAACTTAAGGAACTAATATTAGGTAATAACTGAAGTAACCAACAGTTAGTAATAACTTGAGTAACCAACAGCAAGTAATAAATTAAGGAACCAATAACTTGAGTAACCAATAGTCCATAATAACTGAAGGAACCAATAGTCAGTAATAACTTGAGTAACCAATAGTTCGTGATAACTGAAGGAACCAACTGTCAGTAATAACTTGAGTAACCAATAGTCCGTAATAACTGAAGGAACCAACAGTCAGTAATAACTTTAGTAACCAATAGTCCATAATAACTGAAGGAACCAACAGTAAGTAATAACTTAAGGAACCAATAGTAAGTAATAACTGAAGTAACCAACAGTTAGTAATAACTTAAGGAACCAATAAAAGTAATAACTGAAGTAACCAACAGTAAGTAATAACTTAAGGAACCAACAGTAAGTAATAACTTGAGTAACCAATAGTAAGTAATAACTTAAGGAACCAACAGTAAGTAATAACTTGAGTAACCAATAGTAAGTAATAACTTAAGGAACCAACAGAAAGTAATAACTTGAGTAACCAATAGTAAGTAATAACTTCAGAAACCAACAGTTAGTAATAACTTGAGTAACCAATAGTAAGTAATAACTTAAGGAACCAACAGAAAGTAATAACTTGAGTAACCAATAGTAAGTAATAACTTGGGAAACCAACAGTTAGTAATAACTTGAGTAACCAACAGTAAGTAATAACTTAAGCAACCAATAGTAAGTAATAACTCAAGTAACCAACAGTTAGTAATAACTTAAGGAATCAATAGTAAGTAATAACTTAAGAAACCAATAGTAAGTAATAACTCAAGTAACCAACAGTAAGTAATAACTTAAGAAACCAATAGTAAGTAATAACTCAAGTAACCAACAGTAAGTAATAACTTAAGGAACCAAAAGTAGGTAATAACCCGAGTAACTAACAGTAAGTAACAACTTAAGCAACCAATGGTAAGTAATAACTCGAGTAACCAACAGTAAGTATTAACTTATGGAACCAATAGTAAGTAATAACTCGAGTAACCAACAGTAAGTAATAACTTAAGGAACCAATAGTAACTTATAACTCGAGTAACCAACAGTAACTAATAACTTAAGGAACCAATAGTAATTAATAACTTGAGTAACCAACAGTAAGTAATAACTTATGGAACCAATAGTAAGTAATAACTAGAGTAACCAACAGTAACTAATAACTTAAGGAACCAATAGTAAATAATAACTCGAGTAACCAACAGTAAGTAATAACTTATGGAACCAATAGTAAGTAATAACTAGAGTAACCAACAGTAACTAATAACTTAAGGAACCAATAGTAACTTATATCTCGAGTAACCAACAGTAACTAATAACTTTAGGAACCAATAGTAATTAATAACTTGAGTAACCAACAGTAAGTAATAACTTAAGGAACCAATAGTAAGTAATAACTCGAGTAACCAATAGTAAGTAATAACTTAAGGAACCAATAGTAAGTAATAACTCAGTAACCAACAGTAAGTAACAACTTAAGCAACCAATGGTAAGTAATAACTCGAGTAACCAACAGTAAGTATTAACTTATGGAACCAATAGTAAGTAATAACTCGAGTAACCAACAGTAAGTAATAACTTAAGGAACCAATAGTAACTTATAACTCGAGTAACCAACAGTAACTAATAACTTAAGGAACCAATAGTAATTAATAACTTGAGTAACCAACAGTAAGTAATAACTTATGGAACCAATAGTAAGTAATAACTAGAGTAACCAACAGTAACTAATAACTTAAGGAACCAATAGTAAATAATAACTCGAGTAACCAACAGTAAGTAATAACTTATGGAACCAATAGTAAGTAATAACTAGAGTAACCAACAGTAACTAATAACTTAAGGAACCAATAGTAACTTATATCTCGAGTAACCAACAGTAACTAATAACTTTAGGAACCAATAGTAATTAATAACTTGAGTAACCAACAGTAAGTAATAACTTAAGGAACCAATAGTAAGTAATAACTCGAGTAACCAATAGTAAGTAATAACTTAAGGAACCAATAGTAAGTAATAACTCGAGTAACCAACAGTAAGTAATAACTTATGGAACCAATAGTAAGTAATAACTCGAGTAACCAACAGTAACTAATAACTTATGGAACCAATAGTAAGTAATAACTCGAGTAACCAACAGTAACTAATAACTTATGGAACCAATAGTAAGTAATAACTCGAGTAACCAACAGTAACTAATAACTTATGGAACCAATAGTAAGTAATAACTCGAGTAACCAACAGTAAGTAATAACTTAAGGAACCAATAGTAAGTAATAACTCGAGTAACCAACAGTAAGTAATAACTTATGGAACCAATAGTAAGAAATAACTCGAGTAACCAACAGTAACTAATAACTTAAGGAACCAATAGTAATTAATAACTTGAGTAACCAACAGTAGGTAATAACTTAAGGAACCAACAGTAAGTAATAACTTGAGTAACAAACAGTAAGTAATAACTTGAGTAACCAACAGTAAGTAATAACTTATGGAACCAATAGTAAGTAATAACTCGAGTAACCAACAGTAACTAATAACTTATGGAACCAATAGTAAGTAATAACTCGAGTAACCAACAGTAAGTAATAACTTAAGGAACCAATAGTAATTAATAACTCGAGTAACCAACAGTAAGTAATAACTTAAGGAACCAATAGTAAGTAATAACTCGAGTAACCAACAGTAACTAATAACTTATGGAACCAATAGTAAGTAATAACTCGAGTAACCAACAGTAACTAATAACTTAAGGAACCAATAGTAAGTAATAACTCGAGTAACCAACAGTAAGTAATAACTTAAGGAACCAATAGTAAGTAATAACTCAAGTAACTAACAGTAAGTAATAACTTAAGGAACCAATAGTAAGTAATAACTCGAGTAACCAACAGTAAGTAATAACTTAAAGAACCAATAGTAAGTAATAACTCGAGTAACCAACAGTAAGTAATAACTTAAGGAACCAATAGTAAGTAATAACTCGAGTAACCAACAGTAAGTAATAACTTAAGGAACCAATAGTAAGTAATAACTCGATTAACCAACAATAGGTAATAACCCGAGTAACCAACAGTAAGTAATAACTTAAGGAACCAATAGTAAGTAATAACTCGAGTAACCAACAGCAAGTAATAACTTATGGAACCAATAGTAAGTAATAACTCGATTAACCAACAATAGGTAATAACTCGAGTAACCAACAGAAATAATTCAAGTAACTAACAGTAAGTAATAGCTTAAGTAACCAATAGCAAGTAATAATTACCTTGAGTAACCAACAGTAAGTAATAACTCAAGGAACCAATATAAGTAATAACTGAGTAACCAACAGTCAGTAATAACTTGAAGTAACCAATAGTCAGTAATAATTGAAGGAACCAACAGTCAGTAATAACTTGAGTAACCAATAGTCAGTAATAATTGAAGGAACCAACAGTCAGTAATAACTTGAGTAACCAACAGTCAGTAATAATTGAAGGAACCAACAGTCAGTAATAACTTGAGTAACCAATAGTCAGTAATAACTGTAGGAATCAACAGTCAGTAATAACTTGAGTAACCAATAGTCAGTAATAATTGAAGAACCAACAGTCAGTAATAACTTGAGTAACCAATAGTCAGTAATAACTGAAGGAACCAACAGTCAGTAATAACTTGAGTAACCAATAGTCAGTAATAATTGAAGGAACCAACAGTCAGTAATAACTTGAGTGAACCAATAGTCAGTAATAACTGAAGGAACCAACAGTCAGTAATAACTTGAGTAACCAATAGTCAGTAATAACTGTAGGAATCAACAGTCAGTAATAACTTGAGTAACCAATAGTCAGTCATAATTGAAGAACCAACAGTCAGTAATAACTTGAGTAACCAATAGTCAGTAATAACTTGAGTAACCAATAGTCAGTAATAATTGAAGGAACCAATAGTCAGTAATAACTGAGGAACCAACAGTCAGTAATAACTTGAGTAACCAATAGTCAGTAATAATTGAAGGAACCAACAGTCAGTAATAACTTGAGTAACCAACAGTCAGTAATAACTTGAGTAACCAATAGTCAGTAATAATTGAAGGAACCAATAGTCAGTAATAACTGTAGGAATCAACAGTCAGTAATAACTTGAGTAACCAATAGTCAGTAATAATTGAAGGAACCAACAGTCAGTAATAACTTGAGTAACCAACAGTCAGTAATAACTTGAGTAACCAATAGTCAGTAATAATTGAAGGAACCAATAGTCAGTAATAACTTGAGTAACCAATAGTCAGTAATAACTGAAGGAACCAACAGTCAGTAATAACTTGAGTAACCAATAGTCAGTCATAATTGAAGCAACCAATAGTCAGTAATAACTTGAGTAACCAATAGTCAGTCATAATTGAAGCAACAACAGTCAGTAATAACTTGAGTAACCAATAGTCAGTCATAATTGAAGCAACCAACAGTCAGTAATAACTTGAGTAACCAATAGTCAGTAATAATTGAAGGAACCAACAGTCAGTAATAATTGAAGGAACCAACAGTCAGTAATAATTGAAGCAACCAACAGTCAGTAATAACTTGAGTAACCAATAGTCAATAATAACTGAAGGAACCAACAGTCAGTAATAACTTGAGTAACCAATAGTCAGTCATAATTGAAGCAACCAACAGTCAGTAATAACTTGAGTAACCAATAGTCAGTCATAATTGAAGCAACCAACAGTCAGTAATAACTTGAGTAACCAATAGTCAGTCATAATTGAAGCAACAACAGTCAGTAATAACTTGAGTAACCAATAGTCAGTCATAATTGAAGCAACCAACAGTCAGTAATAACTTGAGTAACCAATAGTCAGTAATAATTGAAGGAACCAACAGTCAGTAATAATTGAAGGAACCAACAGTCAGTAATAACTTGAGTAACCAATAGTCAATAATAACTTGAAGGAACCAACAGTCAGTAATAACTTGAGTAACCAATAGTCAGTCATAATTGAAGCAACCAACAGTCAGTAATAACTTGAGTAAAGAAGCAAGCAACAGTCAGTAATAACTTGAGTAACCAATAGTCAGTAATAATTGAAGGAACCAACAGTCAGTAATAATTGAAGGAACCAACAGTCAGTAATAATTGAAGCAACCAACAGTCAGTAATAACTTGAGTAACCAATAGTCAATAATAACTGAAGGAACCAACAGTCAGTAATAACTTGAGTAACCAATAGTCAGTCATAATTGAAGCAACCAACAGTCAGTAATAACTTGAGTAAAGAAGCAAGCAACAGTCAGTAATAACTTGAGTAACCAATAGTCAGTAATAATTGAAGGAACCAACAGTCAGTAATAACTTGAGTAACCAATAGTCAGTAATAATTGAAGCAACCAACAGTCAGTAATAACTTGAGTAAAGAAGCAAGCAACAGTCAGTAATAACTTGAGTAACCAATAGTCAGTAATAATTGAAGGAACCAACAGTCAGTAATAACTTGAGTAACCAATAGTCAGTAATAATTGAAGGAACCAACAGTCAGTAATAACTTGAGTAACCAATAGTCAGTAATAATTGAAGGAACCAACAGTCAGTAATAACTTGAGTAACCAATAGTCAGTAATAATTGAAGGAACCAACAGTCAGTAATAACTTGAGTAACCAACAGTCAGTAATAACTTGAGTAACCAATAGTCAGTAATAATTGAAGCAACCAACAGTCAGTAATAACTTGAGTAACCAATAGTCAGTAATAATTGAAGGAACCAACAGTCAGTAATAACTTGAGTAACCAATAGTCAGTAATAACTGTAAGGAACAACAGTCAGTAATAACTTGAGTAACCAATAGTCAGTAATAATTGAAGGAACCAACAGTCAGTAATAACTTGAGTAACCAATAGTCAGTAATAACTGAAGGAACCAACAGTCAGTAATAACTTGAGTAACCAATAGTCAGTAATAATTGAAGGAACCAACAGTCAGTAATAACTTGAGTAACCAATAGTCAGTATAATTGAAGGAACCAACAGTCAGTAATAACTGAGTAACAATAGTCAGAATAACTGAAGGAACCAACAGTCAGTAATAATTTGAGTAACCAATAGTCAGTAATAATTGAAGGAACCAACAGTCAGTAATAACTTGAGTAACCAATAGTCAGTAATAATTGAAGGAACCAACAGTCAGTAATAACTTGAGTAACCAATAGTCAGTAATAACTGAAGTAACCAACAGTAGTAATAACTTGAGTAACCAACAGTAAGTAATAACTTAAGGAACCAATAGTCAAGTAATAACTTGAGTAACCAACGTCAGTAATAACTTAAGGAACCAATAGAAAGTAATAACTGAAGTAACCAACAGTAAGTAATAACTTGAGTAACCAATAGTAGTAATAACTGAATAACCAACAGTAGTAATAACTTAAGGAACCAACATATATAATAAATTGAGTAACCAATAGTAAGTAATAACTTGAGTAAAACAACAATAAGTAATAACTTAAGGAACCAATAGTAATTAATAACTTGAGTAACCAATAGTAAGTAATAACTTAAGGAACCAACAGTAAGTAATAACTTACGGAACCAATAGTAAGTAATAACTGAAGTAACCAACAGAAAGTAATAATTTGAGTAACCAATAGTAAGTAATAACTGAAAGAACCAACAGTCAGTAATAACTTGAGTAACCAATAGTAAGTAATAACTTAAGGAACCAACATTAAGTAATAACTTGAGTAACCAATAGTAAGTAATAACTGAAGTAACCAACAGTTAGTAATAACTTAAGGAACCAATAAAAGTAATAACTGAAGTAACCAACAGTAAGTAATAACTTGAGTAACCAACAGCAAGTAATAACTCAAGGAACCAATAACTTGAGTAACCAATAGTCCATAATAACTGAAGGAACCAACAGTAAGTAATAAGTTGAGTAACCAATAGTAAGTAATAACTGAAGTAACCAACAGTTAGTAATAACTTAAGGAACCAATAAAAGTAATAACTGAAGTAACCAACAGTAAGTAATAACTTGAGTAACCAACAGCAAGTAATAACTTAAGGAACCAATAACTTGAGTAACCAATAGTCCATAATAACTGAAGGAACCAACATTCAGTAATAACTTGAGTAACCAATAGTCCATAATAACTGAAGGAACCAACAGTAAGTAATAACTTAAGGAACCAATAGTAAGTAATAACTGAAGTAACCAACAGTTAGTAATAACTTAAGGAACCAATAAAAGTAATAACTGAAGTACCCAAAAGTAAGTAATAACTTGAGTAACCAACAGCAAGTAATAACTTAAGGAACCAATAACTTGAGTAACCAATAGTAAGTAATAACTGGAGTAACCAACAGTTAGTAATAACTTAAGGAACCAATAGTAAGTAATAACTTAAGGAACCAACAGTAAGTAATAACTTGAGTAACCAACAGCAATGGTTCGTAATAACTGAAGTAACCAACAGTAAGTAATAACTTAATGAACCAATAATAAGTAATAACTGAAGTAACAAACAGTAAGTAATAACTTAAGGAACCAATAACTTGAGTAACCAATAGTAAGTAATAACTGAAGTAACCAACAGTTAGTAATAGCCTAACTTAAGGAACCAATAGTAAGTAATAACTTAAGGAACCAACAGTAAGTGATAACTTGAGTAACCAACAGCAATGATTCGTAATAACTGAAGTAACCAACAGTAAGTAATAACTTGAGGAACCAATAATAATTAATAACTTGAGTAATCAACAGTAAGTAATAACTTAAGGAACCAATAACTTGAGTAACCAATAGTAAGTAATAACTGAAGTAACCAGCAGTTAGTAATAACTTAAGGAACCAATAGTAGGTAATAACTTAAGGAACCAAAAGTAAGTAATAACTTGAGAAACCAACAGTAAGTAATAACTTGAGTAACCAATAGTAGGTAATAACTTAAGGAACCAACAGTAAGTAATAACTTGAGTGACAAACAGTAAGTAATAACTTGAGTAACCAATAGTAAGTAATAACTTGAAAAACCAACAGTTAGTAATAACTTGAGTAACCAATAGTAAGTAATAACTCAAGGAACCAACAGTAAGTAATAACTTGAGTAACCAATAGTAAGTAATAACTTGGGAAACCAACAGTTAGTAATAACTTAAGAAACCAACAGTAAATAATAACTTGAGTAACCAATAGTAAGTAATAACTTGAGAAACCAACAGTTAGTAATAACTTAAGAAACCAACAGTAAATAATAACTTGAGTAACCAATAGTAAGTAATAACTTGGGAAACCAACAGTTAGTAATAACTTGAGTAACCAACAGTAAGTAATAACTTAAGCGACCAATAGTAAGTAATAACTCGAGTAACCAACAGTAATTAATAACTTAAGGAACCAATAGTAGGTAGTAACTCAAGTAACTAACAGTAAGTAATGACTTAAGAAACCAATAGTAAGTAATAACTCAAGTAACTAACAGTAAGTAATAACTTAAGAAACCAATAGTAAGTAATAACTCAAGTAACCAACAGTAAGTAATAACTTAAGGAACCAATCGTAAGTAATAACTCGAGTAACCAACAGTAACTAATGACTTATGGAACCAATAGTAAGTAATAACTCGAGTAACCAACAATAGGTAATAACTCGAGTAACCAACAGAAATAATTCAAGTAACTAACAGTAAGTAATAGCTTAAGTAACCAATAGTAAGTAAGTAATTAACTTGAGTAACCAACAGTAAGTAATAACTTGAGTAACCAATAGTCAGTAATAACTGAAGAAACCAACAGTAAGTAATAACTTGAGTAACCAATAGTCAGTAATAACTGAAGAAACCAACAGTCAGTAATAACTTGAGTAACCAATAGTTAGTAATAACTGAAGAAACCAAGTCAGTAATAACTTGAGTAACCAATAGTAAGTAATAACTGAAGTAACCATCAGTTAGTAATAACTTGAGTAAACAACAGTAAGTAATAACTTAAGGAACCAACAGTAAGTTATAACTTGAGTAACCAATAGTAAGTAATAACTGAAGTAATCATCAGTTAGTAATAACTTGAGTAACCAACAGTTAGTAATAACTTGAGTAACCAAAAGTAAGTTATAACTTGAGTAACCAATAGTAAGTAATAACTGAAGTAACCAACAGTAAGTAATAACTTGAGTAACCAATAGTAATTAATAACTGAAGTAACCAACAGTTCGTAATAACTTGAGTAACCAACAGTAAGTTATAACTCGAGTAACCAATAGTAAGTTATAACTCGAGTAACCAACAGTTAGTAATAACTTAATAAACCAATAGTAAGTAATAACTTAAGGAACCAACAGTAAGTAATAACTTGAGTAACCAATAGTAAGTAATAACTGAAGTAACCAACAGTTAGTAATAACTTGAGAAACCAATAGTAATTAATAACTGAAGTAACCAACAGTAAGTTATAACTTGAGTAACCAATAGTAAGTAATAACTTAAGGAACCAACAGTAAGTTATAACTTGAGTAACCAATAGTAAGTAATACCTGAAGTAACCAACAGTTAGTAATAACTTGAGTAACCAATAGTAAGTAATAACTTAAGGAACCAACAATAAGTAATAACTTGAGTAACCAATAGTAAGTAATAACTTGAGAAAGCAACAGTTAGTAATAACTTGAGTAACCAACAGTAAGAAATAACTTAAGGAACCGATCGTAAATAATAACTTAAGGAACCAACAGTAAGTAATAACTGAAGTAACCAACAGTTAGTAATAACTTGAGTAACCAACAGTAAGTTATAACTTGAGTAACCAATAGTAATTAATAACTGAAGTAACCAACAGTAAGTAATAACTTGAGTAACCAATAGTAAGTAATAACTGAAGTAACCAACAGTTAGTAATAACTTGAGTAACCAATAGTAAGTAATAACTGAAGTAACCAACAGTAAGTAATAACTTGAGTAACCAATAGTAATTAATAACTGAAGTACCCAACAGTAAGTAATAACTTGAGTAACCAATAGTAATTAATAACTGAAGTAACCAACAGTTAGTAATAACTTGAGTAACCAATAGTAAGTAATAACTGAAGTAACCAACAGTTAGTAATAACTTGAGTAACCAACAGTAAGTAATAACTTGAGTAACCAATAGTAAGTAATAACTGAAGTAACCAACAGTAAGTAATAACTATAGTAACCAATAGTAATTAATAACTGAAGTAACCAACAGTTAGTAATAACTTGAGTAACCAACATTAAGTAATAACTTAAGGAACCAACAGTAAGTTATAACTTGAGTAACCAATAGTAAGTAATAACTTAAGTAACCAACAGTAAGTTATAACTTGAGTAACCAATAGTAAGTAATAACTAAAGTAACCAACAGTAAGTAATAACTTGAGTAACCAATAGTAAGTAATAACTGAAGTAACCAACAGTTAGTAATAACTTGAGTAACCAACATTAAGTAATAACTTAAGGAACCAACAGTAAGTTATAACTTGAGTAACCAATAGTAAGTAATAACTTGAGTAACCAACAGTAAGTTATAACTTGAGTAACCAACAGTAAGTAATAACTTAAGGAACCAATAGTAAGTAATAACTTGAGTAACCAACAGTAAGTTATAACTTGAGTAACCAATAGTAAGTAATAACTGAAGTAACCAACAGTTAGTAATAACTTGAGTAACCAACATTAAGTAATAACTTAAGGAACCACAAGTAAGTTATAACTTGAGTAACCAATAGTAAGTAATAACTTGAGTAACCAACAGTTAGTAATAACTTGAGTAACCAACAGTAAGTAATAACTTAAGGAACCAATAGTAAGTAATAACTGAAGTAATCAACAGTAAGTAATAACTTGAGTAACCAACAGTAAGTTATAACTTGAGTAACCAATAGTAATTAATAACTGAAGTAACCAACAGTCAGTAATAACTTGAGTAACCAATAGTAATTAATAACTGAAGTAACCAACAGTTAGTAATAACTTGAGTAACCAATAGTAAGTAATAACTGAAGTAACCAACAGTTAGTAATAACTTGAGTAACCAACAGTAAGTTATAACTTGAGTAACCAATAGTAAGTAATAACTAAAGTAACCAACAGTAAGTAATAACTTGAGTAACCAATAGTAAGTAATAACTGAAGTAACCAACAGTTAGTAATAACTTGAGTAACCAACAGTAAGTAATAACTTGAGTAACCAATAGAAGGTAATAACTGAAGTAACCAACAGTTAGTAATAACTTGAGTAACCAATAGTAATTAATAACTGAAGTAACCAACAGTTAGTAATAACTTGAGAAACCAATAGTAATTAATAACTGAAGTAACCAACAGTAAGTAATAACTTGAGTAACCAATAGTAATTAATAACTGAAGTAACCAACAGTTAGTAATAACTAAAGTAACCAACAGTAAGTAATAACTTGAGTAACCAATAGTAAGTAATAACTGAAGTAACCAACAGTTAGTAATAACTTGAGTAACCAACAGTAAGTTATAACTTGAGTAACCAATAGTAAGTAAGAACTGAAGTAACCAACAGTAAGTAATAACTTGAGTAACCAATAGAAGGTAATAACTGAAGTAACCAACAGTTAGTAATAACTTGAGTAACCAATAGTAAGTAATAACTGAAGTAACCAATAGTAAGTAATAACTGAAGTAACCAACAGTAAGTAATAACTTGAGTAACCAATAGTAATTAATAACTGAAGTAACCAATAGTAAGTAATAACTGAAGTAACCAACAGTTAGTAATAACTTGAGTAACCAATAGTAATTAATAATTGAAGTAACCAATAGTAAGTAATAACTGAAGTAACCAACAGTTAGTAATAACTTGAGTAACCAATAGTAATTAATAACTGAAGTAACCAATAGTAAGTAATAACTGAAGTAACCAACAGTTAGTAATAACTTGAGTAACCAATAGTAATTAATAATTGAAGTAACCAATAGTAAGTAATAACTGAAGTAACCAACAGTTAGTAATAACTTGAGTAACCAATAGTAATTAATAACTGAAGTAACCAATAGTAAGTAATAACTGAAGTAACCAACAGTAAGTAATAACTTGAGTAACCAATAGTAATTAATAACTGAAGTAACCAATAGTAAGTAATAACTGAAGTAACCAACAGTAAGTAATAACTTGAGTAACCAATAGTAATTAATAACTGAAGTAACCAATAGTAAGTAATAACTGAAGTAACCAACAGTTAGTAATAACTTGAGTAACCAATAGTAAGTAATAACTGAAGTAACCAACAGTTAGTAATAACTTGAGTAACCAATAGTAAGTAATAACTGAAGTAACCAACAGTTAGTAATAACTTGAGTAACCAATAGTAAGTAATAACTGAAGTAACCAACAGTTAGTAATAACTTGAGTAACCAATAGTAATTAATAACTGAAGTAACCAACAGTAAGTAATAACTTGAGTAACCAACAGTAAGTTATAACTTGAGTAACCAATAGTAAGTAATAACTGAAGTAACCAACAGTTATTAATAACTTGAGTAACCAACAGTAAGTTATAACTTGAGTAACCAATAGTAAGTAATAACTGAAGTAACCAACAGTAAGTAATAACTTGAGTAACCAACAGTAAGTTATAACTTGAGTAACCAATAGTAAGTAATAACTGAAGTAACCAACAGTTAGTAATAACTTGAGTAACCAACAGTAAGTAATAACTTGAGTAACCAATAGTAATTAATAACTGAAGTAACCAACAGTTAGTAATAACTTGAGTAACCAACAGTAAGTAATAACTTGAGTAACCAATAGTAATTAATAACTGAAGTAACCAACAGTTAGTAATAACTTGAGTAACCAACAGTAAGTTATAACTTGAGTAACCAATAGTAAGTAATAACTGAAGTAACCAACAGTAAGTAATAACTTGAGTAACCAATAGTAATTAATAACTGAAGTAACCAACAGTTAGTAATAACTTGAGTAACCAACAGTAAGTTATAACTTGAGTAACCAATAGTAAGTAATAACTGAAGTAACCAACAGTAAGTAATAACTTGAGTAACCAATAGTAATTAATAACTGAAGTAACCAACAGTTAGTAATAACTTGAGTAACCAACAGTAAGTTATAACTTGAGTAACCAATAGTAAGTAATAACTCAAGTAACCAACAGTAAGTAATAACTTAAGCAACCAATAGTAAGTGATAACTCAAGTAACCAACAGTAAGTAATAACTTAAGGAACCAATAGTAGGTAATAACTCAAGTAACCAACAGTAAGTAATAACTTAAGGAACCAATAGTAGGTAATAACTCAAGTAACTAACAGTAAGTAATAACTTAAGAAACCAATAGTAAGTAATAACTTAAACAACCAATAGTAAGTAATAACTCAAGTAACCAACAGTAAGTAATAACTTATGGAACCAATAGTAAGTAATAACTCAAGTAACTAACAGTAAGTAACAACTTAAGGAACCAATAGTAAGTAATAACTTAAGCAACCAATAGTAAGTAATAACTCGAGTAACCAACTGTAAGTAATAACTTATGGAACCAATAGTAAGTAATAACTCGAGTAACCAACAGTAACTAATAACTTAAGAAACCAATGGTAATTAATAACTCGAGTAACCAACAGTAACTAATAACTTAAGGAACCAATAGTAATTAATAACTCGAGTAACCAACAGTAACTAATAACTTATGGAACCAATAGTAAGTAATAACTCGAGTAACCAACAGTAAGTAATAACTCGAGTAACCAACAGTAAGTAATAACTCGAGTAACCAACAGTAAGTAATAACTCAAGTAACCAATAGTAAGTAATAACTCGAGTAACCAACAGTAACTAATAACTTAAGGAACCAATGGTAATTAATAACTCGAGTAACCAACAGTAACTAATAACTTAAGGAACCAACAGTAAGTAATAACTCGAGTAACCAACAGTAAGTAATAACTCGAGTAACCAACAGTAAGTAATAACTCAAGTAACCAATAGTAAGTAACAACTAAAGTAACTAACAGGAAGTAATAACTAATTATTATCATTATTACTTGCTAAGCAACAACCCTAGTCGGAAATGCAGGACGCTATAAGCCCAGGGGCCCCAACAGGGAAAATAGCTCAGTGAGGAAAGGAACTAAAGAAAAATAAAATATTTTAAGAAGAGTAACAACATTAAAATAAATATCTCCCATAAAAACTATAAAAACTTTAACAATACAAGAATAAGAGAAATCAGATAGACTAGTGTGCCCAAGTGTACCCTCAAGCAAGAGTTACTGTAATCTGAGACAGTGGAAGACCATAGTACAGAGGCTATGGCACTACCCATGACTAGAGAACAATGGTTTGATTTTGGAGTGTCCTTCTCCCAGAAGAGCTGCTTACCTTAGCTAAAGTCTCTTCTACCATTACTATGAGGAAAGTGGCCACTGCACAATTACAGTGTAGTAATTAACACCTTGGGTGAGGAAGAATTGTTTGGTAAGTGTTGCCAGGTGTATGAGGACAGAGGAGAATCTGTAAAGAATATGCCAGACTATTCGGTGTATGTGTAGGCAAAGGGAAAGTGAACCGTAACAAGAGAGAAACAATCCAATGTAGTACTGTCCGGCCAGTCAAAGGACCCAATAACTCTCTAGCGGTAGTATCTCAACGGGTGGCTGGTGCCCTGGCCAACCTACTACTTACTAACAGTAAGTAATAACATGAGTAACTAGCAGTAAGTAATAACTTAAGTAAACAACAGTAAGTAATAACTCAAGTAACCAATAGTAAGTAATAACTCAAGTAACTAGCAGTAAGTAATAACTCAAGTAACCAACAGTAAGTAATAACTCAATAACTAGCAGTAAGTAATAACTCAAGTAACCAACAGTAAGTAATAACTCAATAACTAGCAGTAAGTAATAACTCTATTAACCAATAGTAAGTAATAACTCAAGTAACTAGCAGTAAGTAATAACTTGAGTAACTAACAGTAAGTAATAACATGAGTAACCAACAGTAAGTAATAACTTAAGTAAACAACCGGAAGTAATAACTTAAGAAACCAACACTAAGTAAGAACTCAATTAACAGTAAGTTGTAACTTAAGAAACCAACAGGAAGTATGAACTCAATCAACAGTAAGTAATAACTTAAGAAACCAACAGGAAGTAAGAACTCAATCAACAGTAAGTAGTAACTTAAGAAACCAACAGGAAGTAAGAACTCAATCAACAGTAAGTAGTAACTTAAGAAACCAACAGGAAGAAAGAACTCAATCAACAGTAAGTAGTAACTTAAGAAACCAACAGGAAGTAAGAACTCAGTCAACAGTAAGTAGTAACTTAAGAAACCAACAGGAAGAAAGAACTCAATCAACAGTAAGTAGTAACTTAAGAAACCAACAGGAAGAAAGAACTCAATCAACAGTAAGTAGTAACTTAAGAAACCAACAGGAAGTAAGAACTCCATTAACAGTAAGTAGTAACTTAAGAAACCAACAGGAAGAAAGAACTCAATCAACAGCAAGTAGTAACTTAAGAAACCAACAGGAAGTAAGAACTCAATCAACAGTAAGTAGTAACTTAAGAAACCAACAGGAAGAAAGAACTCAATCAACAGTAAGTAGTAACTTAAGAAACCAACAGGAAGTAAGAACTCAATCAACAGTAAGTAGTAACTTAAGAAACCAACAGGAAGTAAGAACTCAATCAACAGCAAGTAGTAACTTAAGAAACCAACAGGAAGTAAGAACTCAATCAACAGCAAGTAGTAACTTAAGAAACCAACAGGAAGTAAGAACTCAATCAACAGCAAGTTGTAACTTAAGAAACCAACAGGAAGTAAGAACTCAATCAACAGCAAGTTGTAACTTAAGAAACCAACAGGAAGTAAGAACTCAATCAACAGCAAGTTGTAACTTAAGAAACCAACAGGAAGTAAGAACTCAATCAACAGCAAGTTGTAACTTAAGAAACCAACAGGAAGTAAGAACTCAATCAACAGCAAGTAGTAACTTATCAGTAAGTTGTAACTTAAGAAACCAACAGGAAGTAAGAACTCAATTAACAGTAAGTAGTAACTTAAGAAACCAACAGGTAGTAAGAACTCAATCAACAGCAAGTTGTAACTTAAGAAACCAACAGGAAGTAAGAACTCAATCAACAGCAAGTTGTAACTTAAGAAACCAACAGGAAGTAAGAACTCAATCAACAGCAAGTTGTAACTTAAGAAACCAACAGGAAGTAAGAACTCAGTCAACAGTAAGTAGTAACTTATCAGTAAGTTGTAACTTAAGAAACCAACAGGAAGTAAGAACTCAATTAACAGTAAGTAGTAACTTAAGAAACCAACAGGAAGTAAGAACTCAATCAACAGCAAGTTGTAACTTAAGAAACCAACAGGAAGTAAGAACTCAATCAACAGCAAGTAGTAACTTATCAGTAAGTTGTAACTTAAGAAACCAACAGGAAGTAAGAACTCAATTAACAGTAAGTAGTAACTTAAGAAACCAACAGGAAGTAAGAACTCAATCAACAGCAAGTAGTAACTTATCAGTAAGTTGTAACTTAAGAAACCAACAGGTAGTAAGAACTCGATTAACAGTAAGTAGTAACTTAAGAAACCAACAGGTAGTAAGAACTCAATTAACAGCAAGTAGTAACTTAAAAAACCAACAGGTAGTAAGAACTCGATTAACAGCAAGTAGTAACTTAAGAAACCAACAGGAAGTAAGAACTCGATTAACAGTAAGTAGTAACTTAAGAAACCAACAGGAAGTAAGAACTCCATTAACAGTAAGTAGTAACTTAAGAAACCAACAGGTAGTAAGAACTCGATTAACAGTAAGTAGTAACTTAAGAAACCAACAGGAAGTAAGAACTCCATTAACAGCAAGTAATAACTTAAGAAACCAACAGGTAGTAAGAACTCCATTAACAGTAAGTAGTAACTTAAGAAACCAACAGGAAGTAAGAACTCGATTAACAGCAAGTAATAACTTAAGAAACCAACAGGTAGTAAGAACTCGATTAACAGTAAGTAATAACTTAAGAAACCAACAGGTAGTAAGAACTCGATTAACAGTAAGTAATAACTTAAGAAACCAACAGGTAGTAAGAACTCGATTAACAGCAAGTAGTAACTTAAGAAACCAACAGGAAGTAAGAACTCAATTAACAGCAAGTAGTAACTTAAGAAACCAACAGGTAGTAAGAACTCGATTAACAGCAAGTAGTAACTTAAGAAACCAACAGGAAGTAAGAACTCCATTAACAGTAAGTAGTAACTTAAGAAACCAACAGGTAGTAAGAACTCGATTAACAGTAAGTAGTAACTTAAGAAACCAACAGGAAGTAAGAACTCCATTAACAGTAAGTAGTAACTTAAGAAACCAACAGGAAGTAAGAACTCAATTAACAGTAAGTAGTAACTTAAGAAACCAACAGGAAGTAAGAACTCCATTAACAGTAAGTAGTAACTTAAGAAACCAACATGTAGTAAGAACTCGATTAACAGTAAGTAGTAACTTAAGAAACCAACAGGAAGTAAGAACTCCATTAACAGTAAGTAGTAACTTAAGAAACCAACAGGAAGTAAGAACTCGATTAACAGCAAGTAGTAACTTAAGAAACCAACAGGTAGTAAGAACTCGATTAACAGTAAGTAATAACTTAAGAAACCAACAGGTAGTAAGAACTCAATTAACAGCAAGTAGTAACTTAAGAAACCAACAGGTAGTAAGAACTCGATTAACAGCAAGTAGTAACTTAAGAAACCAACAGGAAGTAAGAACTCCATTAACAGTAAGTAGTAACTTAAGAAACCAACAGGTAGTAAGAACTCGATTAACAGTAAGTAGTAACTTAAGAAACCAACAGGAAGTAAGAACTCCATTAACAGTAAGTAGTAACTTAAGAAACCAACAGGAAGTAAGAACTCGATTAACAGCAAGTAGTAACTTAAGAAACCAACAGGTAGTAAGAACTCGATTAACAGTAAGTAATAACTTAAGAAACCAACAGGTAGTAAGAACTCAATTAACAGCAAGTAGTAACTTAAGAAACCAACAGGAAGTAAGAACTCAATTAACAGCAAGTAGTAACTTAAGAAACCAACAGGAAGTAAGAACTCAATTAACAGCAAGTAGTAACTTAAGAAACCAACAGGAAGTAAGAACTCAATTAACAGTAAGTAGTAACTTAAGAAACCAACAGGAAGTAAGAACTCAATTAACAGCAAGTAGTAACTTAAGAAACCAACAGGTAGTAAGAACTCAATTAACAGTAAGTAGTAACTTAAGAAACCAACAGGAAGTAAGAACTCAATTAACAGCAAGTAGTAACTTAAGAAACCAACAGGAAGTAAGAACTCAATTAACAGTAAGTAGTAACTTAAGAAACCAACAGGAAGTAAGAACTCAATTAACAGCAAGTTGTAACTTAAGAAACCAACAGGAAGTAAGAACTCAATTAACAGCAAGTAGTAACTTAAGAAACCAACAGGTAGTAAGAACTCAATTAACAGTAAGTAGTAACTTAAGAAACCAACAGGAAGTAAGAACTCAATTAACAGCAAGTAGTAACTTAAGAAACCAACAGGAAGTAAGAACTCAATTAACAGTAAGTAGTAACTTAAGAAACCAACAGGAAGTAAGAACTCAATTAACAGCAAGTTGTAACTTAAGAAACCAACAGGAAGTAAGAACTCAATTAACAGCAAGTAGTAACTTAAGAAACCAACAGGTAGTAAGAACTCAATTAACAGTAAGTAGTAACTTAAGAAACCAACAGGAAGTAAGAACTCAATCAACAGTAAGTAATAACTTAAGAAACCAACAGGTAGTAAGAACTCAATCAACAGCAAGTAGTAACTTAAGAAACCAACAGGTAGTAAGAACTCGATTAACAGTAAGTAGTAACTTAAGAAACCAACAGGTAGTAAGAACTCGATTAACAGTAAGTAGTAACTTAAGAAACCAACAGGAAGTAAGAACTCGATTAACAGCAAGTAGTAACTTAAGAAACCAACAGGTAGTAAGAACTCGATTAACAGTAAGTAATAACTTAAGAAACCAACAGGAAGTAAGAACTCAATCAACAGTAAGTAGTAACTTAAAAAACCAACAGGAAGTAAGAACTCAATCAACAGTAAGTAGTAACTTAAGAAACCAACAGGAAGTAAGAACTCAATCAACAGTAAGTAATAACTTAAGAAACCAACAGGAAGTAAGAACTCAATCAACAGTAAGTAGTAACTTAAGAAACCAACAGGAAGAAAGAACTCAATCAACAGTAAGTAGTAACTTAAGAAACCAACAGGAAGAAAGAACTCAATCAACAGTAAGTAGTAACTTAAGAAACCAACAGGAAGTAAGAACTCCATTAACAGTAAGTAGTAACTTAAGAAACCAACAGGAAGAAAGAACTCAATCAACAGCAAGTAGTAACTTAAGAAACCAACAGGAAGTAAGAACTCAATCAACAGTAAGTAGTAACTTAAGAAACCAACAGGAAGAAAGAACTCAATCAACAGTAAGTAGTAACTTAAGAAACCAACAGGAAGTAAGAACTCCATTAACAGTAAGTAGTAACTTAAGAAACCAACAGGAAGAAAGAACTCCATTAACAGTAAGTAGTAACTTAAGAAACCAACAGGAAGTAAGAACTCAATCAACAGTAAGTAGTAACTTAAGAAACCAACAGGAAGAAAGAACTCAATCAACAGTAAGTAGTAACTTAAGAAACCAACAGGAAGTAAGAACTCAATCAACAGTAAGTAGTAACTTAAGAAACCAACAGGAAGTGAGAACTCAATCAACAGCAAGTAGTAACTTAAGAAACCAACAGGAAGTAAGAACTCAATCAACAGCAAGTAGTAACTTAAGAAACCAACAGGAAGTAAGAACTCAATCAACAGCAAGTTGTAACTTAAGAAACCAACAGGAAGTAAGAACTCAATCAACAGCAAGTTGTAACTTAAGAAACCAACAGGAAGTAAGAACTCAATCAACAGCAAGTAGTAACTTAAGAAACCAACAGGAAGTAAGAACTCAATCAACAGCAAGTTGTAACTTAAGAAACCAACAGGAAGTAAGAACTCAATCAACAGCAAGTTGTAACTTAAGAAACCAACAGGAAGTAAGAACTCAATCAACAGCAAGTTGTAACTTAAGAAACCAACAGGAAGTAAGAACTCAATCAACAGCAAGTAGTAACTTAAGAAACCAACAGGAAGTAAGAACTCAATCAACAGCAAGTAGTAACTTAAGAAACCAACAGGAAGTAAGAACTCAATCAACAGCAAGTAGTAACTTAAGAAACCAACAGGAAGTAAGAACTCAATCAACAGCAAGTTGTAACTTAAGAAACCAACAGGAAGTAAGAACTCAATCAACAGCAAGTTGTAACTTAAGAAACCAACAGGAAGTAAGAACTCAATCAACAGCAAGTTGTAACTTAAGAAACCAACAGGAAGTAAGAACTCAATCAACAGCAAGTAGTAACTTATCAGTAAGTTGTAACTTAAGAAACCAACAGGAAGTAAGAACTCAATTAACAGTAAGTAGTAACTTAAGAAACCAACAGGTAGTAAGAACTCAATCAACAGCAAGTTGTAACTTAAGAAACCAACAGGAAGTAAGAACTCAATCAACAGCAAGTTGTAACTTAAGAAACCAACAGGAAGTAAGAACTCAATCAACAGCAAGTTGTAACTTAAGAAACCAACAGGAAGTAAGAACTCAATCAACAGCAAGTAGTAACTTATCAGTAAGTTGTAACTTAAGAAACCAACAGGAAGTAAGAACTCAATTAACAGTAAGTAGTAACTTAAGAAACCAACAGGAAGTAAGAACTCAATCAACAGCAAGTAGTAACTTATCAGTAAGTTGTAACTTAAGAAACCAACAGGTAGTAAGAACTCGATTAACAGTAAGTAGTAACTTAAGAAACCAACAGGTAGTAAGAACTCAATTAACAGCAAGTAGTAACTTAAAAAACCAACAGGTAGTAAGAACTCGATTAACAGCAAGTAGTAACTTAAGAAACCAACAGGAAGTAAGAACTCGATTAACAGTAAGTAGTAACTTAAGAAACCAACAGGAAGTAAGAACTCAATTAACAGCAAGTAGTAACTTAAGAAACCAACAGGAAGTAAGAACTCCATTAACAGTAAGTAGTAACTTAAGAAACCAACAGGAAGTAAGAACTCCATTAACAGTAAGTAGTAACTTAAGAAACCAACAGGAAGTAAGAACTCCATTAACAGTAAGTAGTAACTTAAGAAACCAACAGGTAGTAAGAACTCGATTAACAGTAAGTAGTAACTTAAGAAACCAACAGGAAGTAAGAACTCGATTAACAGCAAGTAATAACTTAAGAAACCAACAGGTAGTAAGAACTCGATTAACAGTAAGTAGTAACTTAAGAAACCAACAGGAAGTAAGAACTCGATTAACAGCAAGTAGTAACTTAAGAAACCAACAGGAAGTAAGAACTCGATTAACAGTAAGTAGTAACTTAAGAAACCAACAGGAAGTAAGAACTCAATTAACAGCAAGTAGTAACTTAAGAAACCAACAGGTAGTAAGAACTCGATTAACAGTAAGTAGTAACTTAAGAAACCAACAGGAAGTAAGAACTCAATCAACAGCAAGTTGTAACTTAAGAAACCAACAGGAAGTAAGAACTCAATCAACAGCAAGTTGTAACTTAAGAAACCAACAGGAAGTAAGAACTCAATCAACAGCAAGTTGTAACTTAAGAAACCAACAGGAAGTAAGAACTCAATCAACAGCAAGTAGTAACTTATCAGTAAGTTGTAACTTAAGAAACCAACAGGAAGTAAGAACTCCATTAACAGTAAGTAGTAACTTAAGAAACCAACAGGAAGTAAGAACTCCATTAACAGTAAGTAGTAACTTAAGAAACCAACAGGAAGTAAGAACTCGATTAACAGTAAGTAGTAACTTAAGAAACCAACAGGAAGTAAGAACTCGATTAACAGCAAGTAGTAACTTAAGAAACCAACAGGAAGTAAGAACTCGATTAACAGTAAGTAGTAACTTAAGAAACCAACAGGTAGTAAGAACTCGATTAACAGTAAGTAGTAACTTAAGAAACCAACAGGAAGTAAGAACTCCATTAACAGTAAGTAGTAACTTAAGAAACCAACAGGAAGTAAGAACTCAATTAACAGTAAGTAGTAACTTAAGAAACCAACAGGAAGTAAGAACTCCATTAACAGTAAGTAGTAACTTAAGAAACCAACAGGTAGTAAGAACTCGATTAACAGTAAGTAGTAACTTAAGAAACCAACAGGAAGTAAGAACTCCATTAACAGTAAGTAGTAACTTAAGAAACCAACAGGAAGTAAGAACTCGATTAACAGCAAGTAGTAACTTAAGAAACCAACAGGTAGTAAGAACTCGATTAACAGTAAGTAATAACTTAAGAAACCAACAGGTAGTAAGAACTCAATTAACAGCAAGTAGTAACTTAAGAAACCAACAGGAAGTAAGAACTCAATTAACAGCAAGTAGTAACTTAAGAAACCAACAGGTAGTAAGAACTCGATTAACAGCAAGTAGTAACTTAAGAAACCAACAGGAAGTAAGAACTCCATTAACAGTAAGTAGTAACTTAAGAAACCAACAGGTAGTAAGAACTCGATTAACAGTAAGTAGTAACTTAAGAAACCAACAGGAAGTAAGAACTCCATTAACAGTAAGTAGTAACTTAAGAAACCAACAGGAAGTAAGAACTCGATTAACAGCAAGTAGTAACTTAAGAAACCAACAGGTAGTAAGAACTCGATTAACAGTAAGTAATAACTTAAGAAACCAACAGGTAGTAAGAACTCAATTAACAGCAAGTAGTAACTTAAGAAACCAACAGGAAGTAAGAACTCAATTAACAGCAAGTAGTAACTTAAGAAACCAACAGGAAGTAAGAACTCAATTAACAGCAAGTAGTAACTTAAGAAACCAACAGGAAGTAAGAACTCAATTAACAGTAAGTAGTAACTTAAGAAACCAACAGGAAGTAAGAACTCAATTAACAGCAAGTAGTAACTTAAGAAACCAACAGGTAGTAAGAACTCAATTAACAGTAAGTAGTAACTTAAGAAACCAACAGGAAGTAAGAACTCAATTAACAGCAAGTAGTAACTTAAGAAACCAACAGGTAGTAAGAACTCAATTAACAGTAAGTAGTAACTTAAGAAACCAACAGGAAGTAAGAACTCAATTAACAGCAAGTTGTAACTTAAGAAACCAACAGGAAGTAAGAACTCAATTAACAGCAAGTAGTAACTTAAGAAACCAACAGGTAGTAAGAACTCAATTAACAGTAAGTAGTAACTTAAGAAACCAACAGGAAGTAAGAACTCAATTAACAGCAAGTAGTAACTTAAGAAACCAACAGGAAGTAAGAACTCAATTAACAGTAAGTAGTAACTTAAGAAACCAACAGGAAGTAAGAACTCAATTAACAGCAAGTTGTAACTTAAGAAACCAACAGGAAGTAAGAACTCAATTAACAGCAAGTAGTAACTTAAGAAACCAACAGGTAGTAAGAATCAACAGTAAGTAATAACTTAAGAAACCAACAGGAAGTAAGAACTCAATCAACAGTAAGTAGTAACTTAAGAAACCAACAGGAAGTAAGAACTCAATCAACAGTAAGTAGTAACTTAAGAAACCAACAGGAAGTAAGAACTCAATCAACAGTAAGTAGTAACTTAAGAAACCAACAGGAAGTAAGAACTCAATCAACAGTAAGTAATAACTTAAGAAACCAACAGGAAGTAAGAACTCAATCAACAGTAAGTAGTAACTTAAGAAACCAACAGGAAGTAAGAACTCGATTAACAGTAAGTAGTAACTTAAGAAACCAACAGGAAGTAAGAACTCGATGAACAGCAAGTAATAACTTAAGAAACCAACAGGTAGTAAGAACTCGATTAACAGTAAGTAGTAACTTAAGAAACCAACAGGAAGTAAGAACTCGATGAACAGCAAGTAATAACTTAAGAAACCAACAGGTAGTAAGAACTCGATTAACAGTAAGTAGTAACTTAAGAAACCAACAGGAAGTAAGAACTCGATTAACAGCAAGTAATAACTTAAGAAACCAACAGGTAGTAAGAACTCGATTAACAGTAAGTAGTAACTTAAGAAACCAACAGGAAGTAAGAACTCAATTAACAGCAAGTAGTAACTTAAGAAACCAACAGGAAGTAAGAACTCAATTAACAGCAAGTAGTAACTTAAGAAACCAACAGGTAGTAAGAACTCAATTAACAGTAAGTAGTAACTTAAGAAACCAACAGGAAGTAAGAACTCGATTAACAGTAAGTAGTAACTTAAGAAACCAACAGGAAGTAAGAACTCAATTAACAGCAAGTAGTAACTTAAGAAACCAACAGGAAGTAAGAACTCAATTAACAGCAAGTAGTAACTTAAGAAACCAACAGGAAGTAAGAACTCGATTAACAGCAAGTAATAACTTAAGAAACCAACAGGTAGTAAGAACTCGATTAACAGTAAGTAGTAACTTAAGAAACCAACAGGAAGTAAGAACTCAATCAACAGTAAGTAGTAACTTAAGAAACCAACAGGAAGTAAGAACTCGATTAACAGCAAGTAATAACTTAAGAAACCAACAGGTAGTAAGAACTCAATCAACAGTAAGTAGTAACTTAAGAAACCAACAGGAAGTAAGAACTCAATCAACAGTAAGTAATAACTTAAGAAACCAACAGGTAGTAAGAACTCAATCAACAGTAAGTAGTAACTTAAGAAACCAACAGGAAGTAAGAACTCAATCAACAGTAAGTAATAACTTAAGAAACCAACAGGAAGTAAGAACTCGATTAACAGCAAGTAGTAACTTAAGAAACCAACAGGAAGTAAGAACTCAATCAACAGTAAGTAATAACTTAAGAAACCAACAGGAAGTAAGAACTCGATTAACAGCAAGTAATAACTTAAGAAACCAACAGGAAGTAAGAACTCGATTAACAGCAAGTAGTAACTTAAGAAACCAACAGGAAGTAAGAACTCAATCAACAGTAAGTAATAACTTAAGAAACCAACAGGAAGTAAGAACTCGATTAACAGCAAGTAGTAACTTAAGAAACCAACAGGTAGTAAGAACTCAATCAACAGTAAGTAGTAACTTAAGAAACCAACAGGAAGTAAGAACTCAATCAACAGTAAGTAATAACTTAAGAAACCAACAGGAAGTAAGAACTCGATTAACAGCAAGTAATAACTTAAGAAACCAACAGGAAGTAAGAACTCGATTAACAGCAAGTAGTAACTTAAGAAACCAACAGGAAGTAAGAACTCAATCAACAGTAAGTAATAACTTAAGAAACCAACAGGAAGTAAGAACTCGATTAACAGCAAGTAGTAACTTAAGAAACCAACAGGAAGTAAGAACTCGATTAACAGTAAGTAATAACTTAAGAAACCAACAGGTAGTAAGAACTCGATTAACAGTAAGTAGTAACTTAAGAAACCAACAGGAAGTAAGAACTCAATCAACAGTAAGTAGTAACTTAAGAAACCAACAGGAAGTAAGAACTGAAGTAACTAACAGTAAGTAATAACTCAAGTAATTAACAGTAGGTAATAACTCAATTAACTGTAAGTAATAACTTAAGAAACCAACAGGAAGTAATAACTGAAGTAACTAACAGTAAGTAATAACTCAAGTAATTAACAGTAGGTAATAACTCAATTAACAGTAAGTAATAACTTAAGAAACCAACAGCAAGTAATAACTGAAGTAACTAACAGTAAGTAATAACTCAAGTAATTAACAGTAGGTAATAACTCAATTAACTGTAAGTAATAACTTAAGTAACCAACAGTAAGTAATAACTTAGGTAATTAACAGTAAGTAATAACTCGATTAACAGTAAGTAATAACTCGATTAACAGTAAGTATTAACTTGAGTAACCAACAGGAATTAATAACTTAATTAACTAACAGTAAGTAATAACTTGATTAACCAACAGTAAGTAATAACTTAAGTAATTAACAATAAGTAGTAACTCAATTAACAGTAAGTAATAACTTAAATAACCGACAGTAAGTAATAACTTAAGCAACTAACAGTAAGTAATAACTTAATTAACAGTAAGTAATAACTTAAGTAACCAACAGTAAGTAATAACTGAAGTAACTAACAGTAAGTAGTAACTTAAGTAATTAAGAGTAAGTAATAACTCAATTAACAGTAAATAATAACTGAAGTAACCAACAATAAGTAATAATTGAAGTAACCAACAGTAAGTAATAACTGAAGTAACTAACAGTAAGTAATAACTTAAGTAATTAACAGTAGGTAATAACTCAATTAACTGTAAGTAATTACTTAAGTAACCAACAGTAAGTAATAACTTAGGTAATTAACAGTAAGTAATAACTCGATTAACAGTAAGTAATTATTTGATTAACCAACAGTAAGTAATAACTTAAGTAATCACCAGTATGTAATAACTCAAGTAACTAACAGTTAATAACAACTTAAGTAACCACCAGTAAGTTATAACTTGAGTAACCAATAGTAAATAACTCAAGTAACTAACAGTAAGTAATAATTAAGTAACCAACAGTAACTAATAACTTAAGTAATTACCAGTAACTATTAACTTAAGAAACCAACAGTAAGTAATAACTTAGTAACTAACAGTAAGTAATAACTTAAGTGACCACTAGTAAGTAATAACTTGAATAACTAACGGTAAGTAATAACTCAAATGACTAACGGTAAGTATAACTCAAATAATTAACAGTAATAACTTGAGTAACCAACAATAAGTAATAACTCAAGTAACAAACAGTAAGTAACAACTGATGTAACTAACAGTCAGTAAGAATTCAAGTAACCAACACTAAATAATAACTTCGAGTAACTAACATTAAGTAATAAATTCAGTAACTAAAAGTAAGTAATAACTCAAGTAACTAACAGTGAGTAATAACTCAAGCAACTAACAGTAAGTAATAACTTATGTAACTAACAGGGAGTAATAGCTTAATTGCAATGGAAAAGTTTTCCATCAGATCTTGGGAAATATACTTATAGAAGGCATTGGAGAGGACGCACCAGGCAACCGACCCATTAATGTAAGGATAACATTGAGAAGAAGATGGAGAGTTAAGTCATTGATCAGTCAAGTTTTATATCCCATAATGTATAAAGGGCTAGGGTTAAGTCATTCATCAATCAATTTCATCTGCTGGACTGTAAAGAGGAGTGTCATTGATCACTCAAATTTTATTTACAAGGGTATATAGGGAGTTAGGTCATTGATCAGTCTAATTTCATTTGCTGGATTGTATGGTGATGGGTCATTGATCAGTCTAATTTCATTTGCTGGAGTCTATAGAGACCTGGGTCATTAATCAGTAATTAAATTTGCCAGGGTGTTTAGAGGGCAAGGTCACTGATCGGTCGAATTTCACATAAAAAAAGTGTATGGAGGGCAAGGTCAATGACCTGTCAAATTGCCTCTGACAGAGAGTTTAGATGGCGAGGTCACTGACCTGTCGAATTGCACCTGACTTAGGTCAAGTTTAAAGTAAAGAATTGTTCCAGTCTGATATAGGAACCTGGAAACTGAAATAACCGGAACTATCTAAAACTTAAGCCATTTTTGTGAATTACCAGACTAATATTATTTGTCAATACGCCAACATATTTTTATCAATTACCTAATACTAATTGGTTCTGAGAACTACTTCATTGTAAACTATTTTCTTATCTACAGTATATTAGTAACTTCCTTTATTCCTCTTTGTCCAATGTCCGAGGTAGATCTTTTTCAGTTCCCTAATAATCAGTGATTTTTAATTTACCCCAAATAATTGATCTTCTTTGTCAACCAAATAATTTTAATAGCTTATATTTTCCATAAAAATTGAGAGATATTTCTTATTTACCTAATTTTAATTGAACTTTTGGTAAATAAAAAAACTGTAACTATTTTATTTTAAATCTTGTAAGCTTAATTAATTATTTTGTCACGCTCTCAAATTGATATTTTTATCAATTACTCAATTCAAATAGAATAATATACGATACTCTCACATTAAATGATTCTTTATCAACCATCCAATTTTGTTTTAATGCCCATTAACAAACTTCAATTGTTTATTTGTCAATTACCTGCAACTTTCTGCATGATCCCCTTTTCGTAATAGTACCTTAAAGAACGACTAAGTTTATCGTAGTTCATTGCCGGACGGTTCTTCTGTATTCCCCAACGACGGGCAACCTGAAAGAAAAAAGTAAAGTTAGTGGTTGACTAATTGTCACTCGAGAAGAAATGGCTATACAGTACTACGGTAGCTTTAATCTATGTTGGTCTCGAAAAACCATTGCCGATTAAGAGTGTCAGAAAGTGGTGGCCTATTGGATATATCCCTGTCTGGCAATCGCCGGATTGGGGTTTGAGTCCGGCTCAGGTTCGATAGTTTCGGGTATTATTATTATTATTATTATTATTATTATTATTATTACTATCCAAGCTACAACCCTAATTGGAAAAGCAAGATGCTATAATCCCAGGGGCTCCAATAGGGAAAAATAGCCCAGTGAGGAAAGGAAATAAGGAAATAAATAACTGAAGAGAACATACTAACAATAAATCATTCTAAAAAAATTAATGTCAAAAGAGATATGTCATATATAAACTATTAACAACGTCAAAAACAAATATGTCATATATAAACTATAAAAAGACTCATGTCCGCCTGGTCAACAAAAAAGCATTTGCTCCAACTTTGAACTTTTGAAGTTCTACTGATTCAACTACCCGAATAGGAGGATCATTCCACAACTTGGTAACAGCTGGAATAAAACTTCTAGAGTACTGCGTAGTATTGAGTCTTATGATGGAGAAGGCCTGGCTATTAGAATTAACTGCATGCCTAGTATTACGAACAGGATAGAATTGTCCAGGGAGCTCTGAATGTAAAGGATGGTCAGAGTTATGAAAAATCTTATGCAACATGCATAATGAACTAATTGAACGACGGTGCCAGAGATTAATATCTAGACCAGGAATAAGAAATTTAATAGACCGTAAGTTTCTGTCCAACAAATTAAGATGAGAATCAGCAGCTGAAGACCAGACGGGAGAACAATACTCAAAACAAGGTAGAATAAAAGAATTAAAACACTTCTTCAGAATAAAATGATCACCGAATATCTTAAAAGACTTTCTCAATAAGCCTGCATCATCACCATCTTAGTGAGCTAACGATTGTGGGTTTGGGGGAGCCTATAGGTCTACCACCTGAGTCCTCAGCAGTCATTGCATGACCCTCCCTAGTCCTAGCTTGTGTGGAGAGAGGGCTTTGGCACTGATCATACATATATATGATCAGTCTCTAGGATATTGTACCTGTCCCTTGCCTGTGCCATTCAAGAGCAGTCTTTAAGTCTTTAAATACTTTCAAACTTTTCTAAAAGATTCTACAGTATCCTGCCGCTATTCAAGACATATTTTTTATCTCCCACAATTTCGCAACAGCATCTGCTGTCTTTCCCCTGACGTTTTTGCTTCACTTCATCCACCAAGATGTTGATCAGTTACGCTGGGGTGACACTTTTAACTCGGACTAACTTTCACGCAAAACTCGTTACCCTGCTAGTTGATTTGATATAAGAGACACTGTGCATCCGTCAGAAAACTTTCAACAGCTCTCAACAACTACTTTCAATACTATGATTTCTCAACGCGTATTGCTTCTCTTATGATAGTTTCTATAGTGAATTTTCTTTTTATGGATCCATAATATATATATATATATATATATATATATATATATATATATATATATGTGTGTGTGTGTTTGTGAGTATGATATGCATAAATATTCAAGTGTATATACATAAAGTATATATATATATATATATATATATATATGTGTGTGTGTGTGTGTGTGTGTGTGTATAAATTTACACACATAAATATGTTATGAAAATCAATTTCTACCCCACAGTAGAATCGAAACCTAGTTTCTTAATAACGACCTTGTATTTTATTTGAGGAGACTAATGTTACACTCGTGTGACGTAAAAACTTTATATATATATATAATATATATATATATATATATATATACTGTATATATATACTGTATATATATACTGTATATATATATATATATATATATATATATATATATATATATATATATATATATATTCATGTGTGTGAGGCTGTGTGTAAATGGTTCAAAGCCAAATATGTATGAATGTATATAAATGTGTGATATATTAGAATATAGATGGCTGAGAAAAATATAATAATTTCTAACAGTTACAAGAATTGGGTGGTTGAAATTAATTGAATAGAGCGAAAAGGCTGAATTGAAATTATATTTAATAAGATCAAACCGATACGAAAGGAATCTTAAAAAAAGTAATTTGATAAATATTCTGAATTAAGCTGTTCTCGAAATAGCATTGATTTTTCTTACAAACAAACTGTGAATCCTATGATAGAGAGAGGAAAACCCATAAATTAATTTGAATTAAAACTAAATCAAATTCAGTAACATATATATCATTTAAAAAAAACCTACAATTATATTTTAAAAAATAATTGTGTTTAATAAGTATAATAAATAAGCACGAGCAAAATCTTTACTTGAATGGCATGAAATATATAAACTTTTTTTTTTAACAAAACAACACGTTATAAAGACAGAAATTCTCTTAAGCAAATATTTGAGAGAGAGAGAGAGAGAGAGAGAGAGAGAGAGAGAGAGAGAGAGAGAGAGAGAGAGAGAGAGAGAGAGAGAGAGAGAGAGAGAAATTCTATTTTTCATTTTATATGAACTTTTTCAATTAAACGAGACGTGATAAAGACATTAGAAAATCTATGTCAAATTAATATTTGAGAGAGAGAGAGAGAGAGAGAGAGAGAGAGAGAGAGAGAGAGAGAGAGAGAGAGAGAGAGAGAGAGAGAGAGAGAATTTATTTTTCATTTTACAAGAACTTTATCAATAAAACGAGACGTTATAGACAAAATAGAAAATCTGTGCCAAGCTAATATGAGAGAGAGAGAGAGAGAGAGAGAGAGAGAGAGAGAGAGAGAGAGAGAGAGAGAGAGAGAGAGAGAGAGAGAGAGAGCGTTTATTCTATTTATACAGAAACTTTTTCAATAACACGAGACTTTATAAAGACAGAAAATCTACGTGAAGCATTATATACATATATACACACACACATATATATATATATATATATATATATATATATATATATATATATATATATATATATATATATATATATGGGAGAGAGAGAGAGAGAGAGAGAGAGAGAGAGAGAGAGAGAGAGAGAGAGAGAGAGAGAGCGTTTATTCTATTTATACAGAAACTTTTTCAATAACACGAGACGTTATAAAGACAGAAAATCTACGTGAAGCATTATATACATATATACACACACACATATATATATATATATATATATATATATATATATATATATATATATATATATGGGAGAGAGAGAGAGAGAGAGAGAGAGAGAGAGAGAGAGAGAGAGAGAGAGAGAGAGAGAGAGAGAGAGATTTTTCTTTTTTGAGCAGTTCGTTCAAAAAATTAACCCAGTTCACTTTATTTTCGAGTCAGATAATAGATATTCTAAAACCCAATGTAAAACCAATAGTAATAAAAGAAAAAACAACTGGATCTATTGAGTAATCAACCTGGCGAAGCTTAATAAGTTAAAAGGGGCGCAGGGACGACATTTAAACTTACGGGAGATATTTAAATGGGGGGGAGAACCGATATGCATTTTAATGGAAGACTAATCCCCTCGTTCTCCTCCAATCCCTCTCCCTTTATTCCCCTCTCCCCTAGTTCCTCCTGCAACCTTCTCCTTCCCTCTTGGCTCTCCTCTCCCCCCTCTCTACCTTCCTCTCTCCCTGTTCAGGGACGATTTGCAGGTTAACGATTAGCAGCGGATTAGGATCAGAGACATGGAGAGGAGAGGGAAAGGAGCAAGGGTGGGGGGGGGGAGAAGCCAAGGGGTGTTGGTAAGAGGGTACAGGGAGGGTAGTAGGGGACCCATGGAGGGGACTTGAGGCTACCCAAGGGTAGAAGATAGGGAGGCCCGGCTGAAAAGCTCAACTCTACTTTGGAGGATTAAGATGATATCTGATTAACAGACCTATCGATAATAGGACCGTTTAGATGGGATATCATTATTTAATGTGTTAGGGGGAGGGGCGGGAGAAGTGACCCCTCGAGGGGGGGGGGGGGGGAAGTGCCCCCAGGGACACTTCGAGGCATTACAAGGATTATCAGTTCAGGGGAAACACATACTTGGTGGTCGATGGAAACCCGTTGCATTCTCCAAGGGCATTTCTTCTTCTCTCTGTTTAGTTCCTTTTGAACTTTGTTTTATATCTTCATTTTTGGTTCCATTTTTGTAGTTTTCTATTTTCTTTTATTGTTTTCATTGGTAAAATTTCACTTGGGACTTGAACTAAATCCAAGTTTATTATTATTATTATTATTATCAGTCAAGCTACAACCCCAGTTAGAAAAGGTTTCTACCATCCCAGGAGCTCCAACAGGAAAAAATAGCCCAGTGAGGAAAGGAAATAAGGATAGTAATAAACTACAAAAGAAGTAACGAATAATCAAAATAAAATATTCCAAGAAAAGTAATAACATTGAAATAGAACTTTCATATATAAATTACATAGACTTATGCCAGCCTATTCAACATAAAAACATTCGCAGCAAGTTTGTTTCTGTTTCTATTACTAATTACTAATTATTAATTACTAACTATTTTACTTTCAACTTATTGAAATATTTTGTACTACCTCTATGGCCTTAAATGATGTATAGTATCATAACTAATGTCGAATGAAGTATTTGAGTCATTTGCTATTGGTTTTATCTTTCAAAAAAAAAAAAAAAAAAAAAAATACATAATTTTTATAGAAAAAAAATACTCCCTTTATGAATGAAGAATAAAAATAATGCGCAAAGAGAAACAAGTATTCTGAGAGTAATGATAAAAGCATTGTGGTTCTTACGAATGCAGATAATTCTGACAATGTTCATCTGCCTTTGTGAGAACCAATAGCAGATTACTCAAATATGTCATTGAATATTAGTTATGATAATATATAATATCTATGGTCATAGAGGTAGTACAAAATATATCAGCAAGATGAAAAATCAAATAATAATAATAATAATAATAATAATAATAATAATAATAATAATAATAGAAACAGAAACTATCATATAACCAGTGGTGAGAAAAGTCAGGGAGTCACCAAGGTCACTTATATTGCTGTCATAGTTACTAGAAGTAGCATGTCACACACAGAGCCTCTACTGTATCTCTTGTAGTTCAAATGCTTTGACCAAGCCTACAGTTATGTAGAAAACTAATAGAATTCTTTTGGATAAATACTAATAAATAAAAAAGGGGAAGTATGCATGGTGACGGGCAGACAGTCAAAACAGGACACTTGTTATACACTACGAAGTATAGTCTAGCTTTACACAAATTTGATTCCAATACCACAACTAAAAAGACTCCAATCCTTCCACAAAATTGACACCCAATACCACCATAAAATAAACTCCAATACTTCCACAGAATTGACTCCAATACCGCCATAAAATCAACTACAACACTTCCACAAAATTGACTAAAATACCACCATAAAATCAACTACAACACTTCCACAAAATTGACTAAAATACCACCATAAAATCAACTACAATACTTCCACAAAATTGAACCCAATACCGCCTCAAAATTTACTTCAATACCTCCACATCATTGACTCAAATAACTCCACAAAATTGACTTCCATACCTCCACAAAATAGACTCTATTACTTCTACAAAATTGACTCCAATACCTCCACAAAACTAACTCCAATACCTCCACAAAACAGACTCCAATACCTCCACAAAACTGACTCCAATACCTTTACAAAACTAACTCCAATACCTCCAGAAAATAGACTCCAGTACCTCCATAAAATATACTTCAATGCCACCACAAAATTGATTCCAGTACCTCCACAAAATTGACTGCAATAACTCCACAAAATTGACTTCAGTACCTCCTCAAAATAGAATCCAATACCTCCACAAAACTGACTCCAATACCTCCACAAAACAGACCACAGTAACTCCATAATATAAACTTCAATACCACTACAAAATTGACTATAATATTTCCACAAACTTGACTTCAATACCTCCACAATATTGACTTCAGTGCCTCCACACAATTGTCTTCAGTGGTGCCTCCACAAAATTGATTTCAATACGTCCACAAAATAGACTCCAATACCTCCACAAGTGACTCCAATACCTCCACAACACTGACTCAAATACCTCCACAAAATAGACTCCAGCACCTTCATAATACAGACTTCAATCCCACCACAAAATTGACTCAAATCCCTCCGCAAAATTGACTTCAGGACCTCCACAAAACTGATTTTACCATCTCCACAAAAATGACTCCAGTAACTCCACAAAATGGACTCCAGTACCTCCATAATATAGACTTCATCAAAACCACAAAATTGAATCTAATACCCCCACAAAATAGACTCAAATACCTCTACAAAAGTGATTCCAATACCTCCAAAACACTGACTCTAATACCTCCACAAAAGTAAATCCAATACCTCCACACAACTGACTCCAATACCTCCACACAACTGACTCCAATACCTCCACAAAACTGACTCCAATACCTCCACAAAATAGACTACAGTACCTCCATAATATAGACTTCAATACCACCTCAAAATTGACTCCAATAACTCCACAAAATTGACTTCAATACCTCCACAAAATTGACTCTAATACCTCCACATAATTGACTCCAATACCTCCAAGAAATTGACTTCAATACCTCCACAAGTGATTTTAATCCCTCCACAAAATAGACTCCAATACATTCATAAAATTAACTTTAGTTATCTTCACAAAATTGACTTCAATACCCCAACAAAATTCACTTCAATACCTCCACAAAAATGACTTCAATACCTTCACAAAATTGACTCCAATACTTCCACAGAATTGACTCCAATATCTCATAAAAATTGACCTCAATACCCCCCCCACCCCAAAAAAAAGAAAAATTGACTCCAATACCGCCAATAATTTGACTCCAATACCTCACAAAATTGACTTCAATACCACAAAATTGACTCCAATACCTCCAAAAACTGACTTCAATACCTCAACAAAATTGACACCAATACCTTCACAAATTTGACTTCAATAACACCACAAAATTGTCTCTAATACCCCCATAAAATCAACTCCAATATCTCCAGAAATTTGACTCCAATACCTCTACAAAACTGACTCCAATACCTTCACAAATTGACACCAATACCTCTACAAAACTAACTTCAATACCTCTACAAAACTGACTCTAATACCTCTATAAAATCGACTCCAATACTTCAACAAAATTGACACCAATACCTCCACAAAATTGTCTCCAATACCTCAAAATATTTTTTACCTCAATAACTCCACAAAATTTACTACAATAACGTCCGAGGTAAGCGTATAGAGGTGGTGTTGGAATGACAACGAAAGCGTGACAGAGAGAAAAAAAAATAGGAAAAAATCCTAGAAACTCTTTCACTCACTTCTTCGGGTTCAATGAGCTTGAACTCCATGCCCCTGCCGGTCCAGGCGATGCAGGAGGCGTTGGCAGGGTCGTGCAGGAGAGCCACGAGGAACTGCCACAGCTGCAGAGAGCCCCTGCGGTAGGGCGTGCCACTCCCGTTGCTACTGGTCGTACCAGATCCTCCTTGGACGCTCTGCTGGGTGACTCCTGTTTCACCCTGCTGATGGTGGTTGCTCGGGGAAGGCACTCCCCCTCCCCCTCCCCCTCCACCACCGCCTCCTCCTCCCCCTCCTGGGCCTCCGCCTTCTCCTTCTACGGATCTCCACCCACAACTCTCGCCGTTGTATTCTGAAAGAAAAAATAGGGGGTTTAAGACTACTTTTATTCAGTTGTCCATTTAGGGTGATAATGAGGTGGTTGAAATAGGATGTGCTGCCTTACTAGTGTACCCGTGACGTCTAAATATTTAAATAGATATGTACACACACATATTAAACCCTTCCCACCCCCTCCCCTTTCCCTAACTATAACCAGATAGTTTGGCGATTTGTGGGAAAATATGGTTTCCTAATATACCTCTCTTGGAAGCCCCTCTCACCAGGGTATTATTACTCCCCCTACCACTGAGCGTGACAGGAAAGATATATAAATAACCAAAAACTTTCTCTTTATTATATAGGGGAGATGAATGACCCTACTAGAACCAGATCCTTCAAAAAATAAAAATAATAGAAAAATGTATCTAATTATATAAGTTTTATTACAATGAATCTTTAGTGTGTAGAAGATGCAGACAATATACAAGAATAAACAAACGGGACAAATAACCTTATGATTTGCATGTATTTAATTAAAACCAACCTTTTCCTTAAAACATTTTATATTTATATATTATTATATTAGTATATTGTTATATCTCTAGTTTGTACGCAGAAAACCTGATCTATTGCAGTTTCATGTTGTGAACTCAAAAACATAATGGCGTGTGATTACCTCGGTAAATTGTCTATATTATTTCTGTGACATATTCTTAAGTCTCCAGTCTTTCTTGAAAAGCAGTAACATTATTCTTGTAACATTTCCTTTATATTCTGTGACTCATTACAAGTTTACAGTAATATCGATATATCTCTGAAATTTTCTTAAAACTTTAGGTTTTTATTTACAAACGACATCTGATGTCAATATTCATACATAATCACTAGACTTTGATTAA
>NC_090752.1:71777995-71795495 GCF_036898095.1 Palaemon carinicauda | reverse complement strand
ATACAGATTTCAGTGTTTGGCGAAATTCCAAATGATAATTCTGGTCGCTGGTCAGATTCGGAGATATTTTCAGTGGTTGCTCCCATTCCAAATGCAGATTCTAGCAGTTAGTCAGATTCCAAAATACTGATTTCCAGTGGCTGGCCAGATTCCAAACACAGTGGTTAGTCAGATTCAGACTGCTTGTTTTAAAGTCGATGGTCCTATTCCTAATACAGATTACAACAGTTGGTCAGATTCCAAACGCTGATTCCAGCAGCAGACCCGACTCCAAACTTTGGCTTCCAAGGGTTAGCCAAATTCTAAATTAAGACTCCAGTGGTTAGTCATATTCCAAAAACTATAAAAACTGATTTCCCGGGGTTGGCAAGACTTCCAGCATATTCTTATAGCTGGTCAGATGATAGACATAAGTTTCCAGCAATTGGTCAGATTACAAAAACTAATTTCCGGGGGTTGGCCAGATTTCCAGCAGATTCTTATGGCTGGTCAGATGATAGAGAACAATTTCTATTAGTTGGTCAGATTCCAAATGCAGATTCAAAAAACTGATTTCCCGGGTTTGGCCAGTTTTCCAGCACAGATTCTTATGGCTGGTCAAATGCTAAACACCAGTTTCCAGCGGTTGGTCAGATTCCAAACACTAATTTCATGAGGTTGGACAGATTTATAACGTAAATTCCAAATGCTAGTCAGATTCAACATGATCAGTTCAGTGGTTGGTCATATTCCAAACTACGATTTCAAGCTGTTGGTCAAACTCAAAAAACTTTTTTTTTTTCTTTATTGGTGGTGGTTGGCCAGATTTCAAACACCGATATCAGCGGTATATCAAATTCCAAACGATGATTACAACTGTTGGCTAAATTCCAAACATGAATTAATATTAGCTATAACCTAGTACTTTTTTCACAAATAAATCAATGTATATTTTAGCACATCATGAATAAAATTTCACTAACCAATCTAACCTATCCAAAATAACTTGCCCATAGTCCTAATGGCTAAAAATTTAGCCTTTCATTTTGCGCATCATTACACAATTTTGCTCAGTAGTTTGTAAGAGAAATGCCAACAGAACCACAAGTTATAATGTGATCTGGTTAAATGGAGAGAATGGGTGATAATAGATTCATTAAAATGGAATACAATTTCTGGGAGTCAGACCCGGGACACCAGTTCCCTGGGAAAGCCACTGTAGCAGTTTTGATCTAATGAGTGAACTTCTACTTATTTGCTAGTTGACTATGGAGGGTTGCAGGCAGGGTAAAAAAAAAAATCGATAACATCCAAATAGCAAAAAGACCTGCTGAGTGTCAGAAGGTTAACATTTTATGCAGACATCCGCTCCAAGTTGGAAATGAATTACACACACACACACACACACGTGACACACTATATATATATATATATATATATATATATATATATATATATATATATATATATATATATATACACACACTCAACAACAACAAATGCCGCCGTTTCTAGTCTATTGCAGGACAAAGGCCTCAGACATGTTAATTCATGTCTAGGGTTTGGCCAGTTTTCATCACCACGCTGGTCAGAGCGGATTAGAGAACTAGTACAGCTTTGCTGATCATGGCGACACAGACCTTTTCACTACGTTAAGGTATCTCCAAAACACTTTATAACCTGAGGATGCTGGTTTTCCACACTTTTCTGTTTATTACAACAGATTCTACTACCCAAGCACATTTGGGTGTGGTGGTACGAGGTAGGCCGTGACCGATCCAGTGATCTATAAAATGTAAGCTATGGAATTTTTCACTGTTGCATTTTATGAAATATACGATAAGTGGGATGTAATTGCCATGACTTTGAATACCAAAGGTTTAAAGGCCATTCATGAATGGCAAAGGCAAAGGACAGTTACAGTGCCCTAGAGACTGACCACATATTTCTATGATCAGCGGTCAAGCCTCCTTTCTACCCAAAAATAGTACCAGGGAGGGCCAGGCAATGGCTGCTGATGACTCTGCAGGTAGACCTATAGGCTTCCCCTAAAACCCCATCATTAGCTCTCAAGGATGGTGAGGTTGCAGACATCAAAAGAAACTATCTAGTTTGAGTGGGACTTGATCACCATTCCAGCAGAACGCAAGGCAGGGACGTTTCCAATAGGCCATAATTCAGAGCCATGCGAGTCTAATCTTTTTTATTTTCCGGCCTCTCAAAGTAGTTCTGATGGCCTTCCAAGAGATTGCATCATTAGCATTCATTATCTGGTCATTGTTCCTAGCTTAGGCGGAAGAAGGGGGGGGGGGGGCCTTGAGTACTGACTATATATATATCATCATCATCAATCTAATTATCTCCTACGCCTATTGAAGCAAAGGGCCTCGGATGGGTTTCGCCAGTCGTCTCTATTGTGGGCTTTCAATTCAACACTCCATTAATCATCCTCTACTTCACGTTTCATAGTCCTCAGTCATGTAGGCCTGGGTCTTCCAACTCTAGTGCCTTGTGGAGCTCCATTTTTAGGACATTTCATGGACGCAATGACCCGTTCTTTGCCGCTCACAAGTGACCATTTAATTGCGGTATCGATCATTTATATAGTGTCAACTGAGCTGGACTCTGATGTACAAGAGAAAATGCAAATCGTGGACGTAAAATATGCAAATGACATTCTACATTAAGTACAGTATACTTGTTTCACATTAAGACTAGATAATCTTAACGTTCTTTAAAAATTAATTATTCTTATGAAAAATTAAATCCCAAAGAGACTAATACCCTAAAGATATTCAGTTTATTAAAAATTGAAAAGAAATACAAAAAGGGCAAATTATGCGTTGAATTTCTCTCGCTGCATACATAAATTAATAATAAATAAAAAAAAATATATTATCTCGAAATACTGCGCATTTAGAACAGAGAAAAGAGGAAATAACTAAAAATGGAAAAGGTCGAAATAAACATTATTTTAAGAGATATTTTCCAACTAACAAAATGGCAAATATATGAATAAACAGATCGTTTTACAGATATCATCCAGCTGAAAAATGGAGAAAATACAATTAAACAAAACTTTTTATACGTATTTTTCACTTCATAAAATTGGAAATCTTGCAATGAAAAGGTAATATTACAATTATTTTACCCTTGACTAAACGAAGAAAATCGAAAAAAAGACTGAAATAAAACGGGAAAATCATAATAAGCAGGTAATTAAATCTTATAATATAAAAAAAAAACATATCAAGGCACCGTATAGACTTTCTGCTATCAATTAGGTACAGAATAATATATACACTATATATAATATATATATATACATACATATATGCATACATATATATATATATATATATATATATATATATATATATATATATATGCATATAAATGAATGACATATATATATGTACATATACACATGCACACACACACACACACACACACACATATATATATATATATATATATATATATATATATATATATATATAGTATATGCATATGTATGTATAATATATATACATATATAGTGTATATATATAAATTATATATATACACACACATTATATATATATGTATATATATTATGGTGCCAGACAAATGATTATTTTTGGATAAATTTCATATGCAGAAGGTTTATGTATGTTATTGATGCCTTTATTCATGTCTCTCTATTTCTTATTAACTAATAAAGTTGATAAGAAATAGAGAGACAAATGCAGTTAGTAGTAATTGTAAAGATATAGAAAGAATTGTGGAGAGACACGAGAGTGAACGAGTAGTTAGGCAGGCTGTTTTCAGTTAATTTCGCTGAGCCCAGGGATACTTACCGTAAACATCTCCCGAACGTCCTGTTCCATTCTTGAATGACTTATGGGGCCCAGACGAAGGAGGCGAGGAAACCGGCAAAAAGTCACGTGATTAAGGATAGCTTGACATTCCAAGGACGACGATATATAAGCAACAGTGAGAGGTGATCTCTCTCTCTCTCTCTCTCTCTCTCTCTCTCTCTCTCTCTCTCTCTCTCTCTCTCTCCTTCCTAGTAAGTCACTCTGTTTACCAAGTCTAAAGACCTACTTTAACTTGCCGGACTCGAGGCGAAGAACGAGTTGTGGCTGCACATACATTAACTGAAAGACGGCGTATATTCAGGACCGCTTAGCAGCCGAGGAATTAAGGGGAACCATTTATCCCTTGAAACGAAGGACGTCGAACAGAACTATTACGCCCACACCCGATAGACTGTGAGTGTGTTTGGCGTGACGTCCCAGAGTAGGGATCGGCAACCTATGGCACGCGGAGTGCTTGTCTATGGCACGGCTTTTGATTCGAAGGAGCAAAGAAAAAATCCTAAAAAATGCAGAGAGAGAGAGAGAGAGAGAGAGAGAGAGAGAGAGAGAGAGAGAGAGAGAGAGAGAGAGAGAGATGAGAATGTGTATCGTGCATAGTTTCTTTTAATTTTTTATGATTTAAATTATCATACCGTATATCTATCTACCTTTCTGTCTATCCATCTATCTATCTATCTATATATTTATCTCACTACGTTTCCTTTCCTATGATATGTGCCGATCCGCACAAATACGATTTTGCATGCCATATCTCACGATCAAGTAATTCTTCTCATCAGGTCAGATTGGCTACCCGAGTATGGTCCCGTTTATAATTCCTCGAGATTTTGATTACGCTAATTAAGTATGGTTCCTCTTGTTCCAGTGAGTCTTTTAGTCACCGTACGTAATATTCTTTCTAATTAATTGTCACGATGACTATTGTACTATGAAAAAAAATTCAAGTTTCATGTCCGATTATGTCAGTCATCAAGGAGAAATGACTGAATTTAAACAGCAGATTGATCGTGCTGTTTGTGCTCTCTTCTGCGAGAATGTTGTGTCTCTCACATCGAGTGTTGAACCACACTTTGAAAGAAAACACTAGCAAACAAGGCTAAGGCAATTAAGGAAGTAGTATCCAGCTATGAAAAACAAAGTAATGTGTTCCAAACCGTGAATGTTTGCGAAAACAAGGAACTGTGTATTGCTAAGCATTGAAAGACTTTTACTAATGGAAAATGAGCTATATTATGGCATATCAAATAAACACTATCATCTCCAGGATAAAAGTCGTATTTCTCAAATGGCTGATAATATAAGTCAGCAGCAAACGGTTGCTTTAATAAGTACACCTGAGTTCAGTGTGGCCCTAAATGAAAGCATGGATATCAATGGCATTCTCTGCTTGGCTGATTTTGGCAGGTATAGTGATACAGAGGTACTGTACACGAGAAGCTATGTATGGCACCACCAACTGAGAAGAAATACGGACGGCATTCTCTAAACATTTTGAGAACAGATAGGAAGACATCAAAGATTTTTGCAATTACAACAGCTGGTGCTCCTGTTATAGTAGTAAAAAAAAAGGGCTTTACAAAATGATTGAGGATAAAATTGAGTACATCATTCTGAAATTGCTCTGTATAGTTCATCCAGAAAATTTTATGTCCCGAGATTTCGAGCCCTGGTCTCAACAAGGCGATGACTACTGTTGAAAAAAAGTTGTAAAGTTTCTTGTTGCACAATCTTCTCATACGTACAGGCAGTTTTCAGCTTTCCTTGAAGAGGTGGACAGTGTATACAAAGATATACCATTACACTGTAATGTTAGGTGGTTAAGCTGTGCGTAGGTATTGGAGAGATTTGTATGATGCTTTGAGGAAATCAAAATTTTCATATTAGAAAAATGGCCAAGACTATCATGATCTGGAGAACAGAGACTGGATAATGAAACTTGTTTCAGACATCCCCAACATCTGAATGACCACAATTTTCTATTGCAAAATGCAGGAAAATGTAATGGTGTATGAAACTTGGAAGGCATTTGTGGCAAAGCTTGCAGTTTGCGCAACAGATATCAAAACTGGTTCCTTCTGTTATTTAAAAAACTTAAAGAACTGTCAACAATACTGATCTTCAGTTGTATATACAAGAAATTTTCATCTGACCAGACACCTTTAAATACAGTGACTTGGGTAAGACTCTCTTCGAGTGGATGGAAACTGAGTAGTTAGAAATGCATTTAATTAACTTTCAGGCCTCCTCATTGTGGTCAGGCAAATTTAAAGATCTTCGCGAAATACTGGAAACTAGTAAAATATGACCAAGCAGCTTTCATTTTAAGGTCCTGTCTATCACTGCCTGATAAATTCAATTGCATGAAGAAAGTAGCTTTTGTACTGCTATCAGCATAAGGATCCACATATCAATGTGAACAGATATTTTCACACATAAATCACAACCTCAGCAGGCTTACAACTCGAGGTGTCCAAATTTCACCTGAAATTACATCTTTGGCCTTTGGGAAGCAAGGGAAGGATCACATTGATATGATGAAGTATAAAGTTAAAATATAAGATTTCTTTTAATTGCAAAGAATACTAAATGCAACATAATTATTACACTTATGTCATGCATGTTCAGGAAAATAGATTATAATTGAAATGGTCACTACATACTATACAATTATAATTTTAATTTTCCCATATGGTGCTAAAAATAACAACTGGCACGCAAGGTAGTAAAATATTTTTTTATCAAGTGGCACATTGTGCTCAGAAGGTTGCCGATCCCTGTCCCAGAGTGACAGAGGTGAATTGACGTCCCAGAGTGACCGCGGTGACTAGAACATCGCGCCAGCCATCCCGACACCTGACGAAGGCTCATACTTCAGCGACGACAGAAGGCCTACGATTGAGTGACGTATAGGCCCAATTAGACAAGGATACATCTAACTCTTCAGCCAGTGTCAAGACTTCTGAATTCAACGCTACAAATTTATGTAAAAACCATTCTTTTTATGACTGCTTTGTAAGTGAATGTTCAATTCTTTTTTATGTCTAGTAAAGGAAAAACTCGGCACTTGTATCCCTCACCCACGTAATTTTTCTTATGTTATTTCTTGATAGAAACATTCATTAAGTATTAAACAAGAATGGATTAAAATAAAATTAAGAAATAGTAAGTAAAGGTAAAAATACTAAACAATTAATAAGATTTGATGAGAAGCTTTATTACAAGAAGAACCAAAGGAATCCTCACAATACATATATATGCATATACTATATATATATATGCATATACTATATATATATATATATATATATATATATATATATACATATATGTACTGTATATATTATTCTGTATCTATACGGTACCTTAATATCTGTTTATATATATATATATATATATATATATATATATATATATATATATATATATATATATATATATACTTATAAGATTTAATTACTTGCTTATTTTGATTTTCCCATTTTATATATAAATATATATATATATATATATATATATATATATATATATAGATAGATAGATAGATAGATATACATATACATATATATATGCATATATATATATGTATATGTATATATATATACATATATATATGTATATCTATATATATACATATATATATTTATATATCTATATATATATATATATACAGTATATATATATATATATATATATATATATATATATATATGTAAATAGATATTGAAATAAATTCAATTAGATATTGAATTAATTTTAAGTCACTTAATAGAAAATCTAAAAAATAAACAGAAATAAAAATACACATAACATTAAATTAAGAAATTTCCTACTTGCACGAAACAGATGGCCATATTACAGAATTTTGAGCTAATTGAAAATTAATCAAATCGAACAGAAAGAGAATTAGACATCGAAATCTAGAAAGCAATGGAAATCAACATATGATTATACAAAATATCTGTACCAATAAAAAAAGAGGGAATTAAGATTAATAAATTGTTGATTCAAGAGTAAATAGGATGAATGAACATTTCATCACATTAAGAGGAACGAACATTTAAAGATTTATAGGCCGCTCATGAATCGCAGAGGCAAGGCACAGTGACACTGCCCCATCAAGCAAGACAATGCCCTAGAGACTGATCATATATGATATGATCAGCGCCCAAGCCCCCTCTACACCCAAGCTAGAACCAGGGAGGACCACCATGCAATGGCTGCTGATGACTCAGCAGATAGACCTATAGGCTCTCCCCAACCCCAACCTTAGCTCGCAAGGATGGTAAGGTTGCAGAAACTAATGTCACTAAGGAGGCTGAGCGGGAATCGAACCCCCGACTGGCAAACACCAGGCAGACATTACCAATCAGGCCACAATTAGCCAAAAAAAGAAAAAAAAGAAAAAAAGAAAAAATAAGACAGTCAATAGCTAGTTTTACTCAAGTAAATCATTAAATAAAATAATGATATCATCTTGCAACAAACAAAAGACCATAGAAATTATGATATCTAAAAAGTTGGGTATATTAGTGAAAAGATATCTCATTTCTTCAGAGAACAATCCTGAGAGATAAAAGAAACACAGAATCTGTACACTCTTAATTCTTTGTTGCCAGGTTGAGATAAGCGAGAAAATTGCGAGTTCTTAATTATATATGACAAACATAATACAATTACATGTGAATATATGATTACAACTGAGATCTTATAATGCAATGTACTTGACATCTCTTGCCTAGATAAGATCATCAAGGCATATACTAGCGTTCGACTATAAGTGGCCTACAAAAATTATTCAAGAAATCTGCTCAGATTCAATTATTTCATATTATGATTATTATTACTATCAGCTAAATTACAGCCCTGATTAGAAAAACAGGATGCTATAAGCGCAAGGGCTCCAACAGGGAAAATAGCCCAGTGAGGAAAGGTAATAAGGTAACAGATAGAATAGTATGCCTGAATGTACCCTCACGCAAGAGAACTCTAATCAAAGACAGTGGATGACCATGATACAAAGGCTATGGTACTACCCAAGACTAGGAAACATTGGTTTGATTTTCGAGTGTTCTTCTAGAAGAGCTGCTTACCAGAGCTACACAGTCTCTTCTACCCAACCAAGTGGAGGGTATCCTTTGAACAATTACAGTGCAGTAGTTAACCCTTTGGGTTAAGATACAATAATTATGTAATCAGAAATTATTCAACTGCTTGTGATCAGGATAAAATATATGTGTATGAGACATAATAATTACGGCATCGTCATCTACTTGATTGCTTGTAGCATAAATAGGTTAATCCGGGGATAAGATGAATACTCACGAAATGTGTATAGACTCACTTTTAGCTACAAAAAAATTCATCTAATCTGAGAGCATTATGTAAAAAAAGTACACGGATAAGAGAAATTATTTATGTAAAAAAAGTACATGGATAAGAGAAATTATTTATGTAAAAAAAGTACATGGATAAGAGAAATTATTTATGTAAAAAAAGTACATGGATAAGAGAAATTATTTATGTAAAAAAAGTACATGGATAAGAGAAATTATTTATGTAAAAAAAGTACATGGATAAGAGAAATTATTTATGTAAAAAAAGTACATGGATAAGAGAAATTATTTATGAAAAAAAAAGTACATGGATAAGAGAAATTATTTATGTAAAAAAAGTACATGGATAAGAGAAATTATTTATGTAAAAAAAGTACACGGATAAGAGAAATTATTTATGTAAAAAAAGTACATGGATAAGAGAAATTATTTATGTAAAAAAAGTACATGGATAAGAGAAATTATTTATGTAAAAAAAGTACATGGATAAGAGAAATTATTTATGAAAAAAAAAGTACATGGATAAGAGAAATTATTTATGTAAAAAAAGTACATGGATAAGAGAAATTATTTATGTAAAAAAAGTACACGGATAAGAGAAATTATTTATGTAAAAAAAGTACATGGATAAGAGAAATTATTTATGTAAAAAAAGTACACGGATAAGAGAAATTATTTATGTAAAAAAAGTACATGGATAAGAGAAATTATTTATGAAAAAAAAGTACATGGATAAGAGAAATTATTTATGTAAAAAAAGTACATGGATAAGAGAAATTATTTATGTAAAAAAAGTACACGGATAAGAGAAATTATTTATGTAAAAAAAGTACATGGATAAGAGAAATTATTTATGTAAAAAAAGTACATGGATAAGAGAAATTATTTATGTAAAAAAAAGTACATGGATAAGAGAAATTATTTATGTAAAAAAAAAGTACATGGATATGAGAAATCATTTATGTAGGAAAAAAAGAGTACATGGATATGAAAAAATCATTTCTGTAAAAAACCGTACATGGCTAAGAGAAATTATTTATGTAAAAAAAAAAAAAAAGTACATGAATAAGAGAAATCATTTATGCAAAAAAAAAGGTACATGGATATGAAAAATCATTTATGTAAAAAAAAGTACATGGCTAAGAGAAATTATTTATGTAAAAAAAAGTACATGGATAAGAGAAATTATTTATGTAAACAAAAAGTATATGGATAAGAGAAATCTTTTATGTAAAAAAAAAAAGTACATGGACATGAAAAATTATTTATGTAAAAAAAGTACATGGATATGAAAAATCATTTATGTAAAAAAAGTACATGGATATGAAAAATTATTTATGTAAAAAAAGTACATGGATATGAAAAATTATTTATGTAAAAAAAAGTACATGGATAATAAAAATTATTCCTATAGAAAATAAAATATTAATGATTTAATAATGGAAGTTACCTTTCTAAAATTTTTCGAACGATTGCATATTTTGACGTGTAACTCTATGGCCATTCTATCTCTTAGGTTACCTGAGCTTCACAGGTGGACACATTTTTCTCTGATGTTTATTCGCCAAATGGTTGTATGTATGTTCGTAAATCTACTGTACCTTATACATTCTAAAATATTTCAAAATATATTATAAGGTGCCAAAATAATTAACAAATTAAAAATAACAAAATCGGTAAAGGGTCAAAAGGAAATATAATTAACACTGAGATTACCAAATGATTCTTCTTCGCTCAACGGGTTAACTACTGCAATGTAATTGTTCAGTGGCTACTTTCCTCTTGGTAAGGGTAAAGAGACTCTTTAGCTATGGTATGCAGCTCATTGTTCTCTAGTCTTGGGTAGTGCCATAGCCTCTGTACCATGGTCTTCCACTGTCTTGTGGTAGAGTTCTCTTGCTTGAGGGTACTCTCAGGCACACTATTCTATCGTATTTCTCTTCTTCTTATTATTCTAAGTTTTTATAATTTGTAGATGAAAGATTTATTTTAATGTTGTTACTCTTCTCAAAATATCTAATTTTAATGTTCACCACTTCTCTCTTAGTTTAGCTATTTCCTTTCCTCACTGAGCTATTTTTATCCGTTGGAGCAATTGGGCTTAAGACATCACGGAACCTCTGAGAACCCCATTAAAAAAGTCCACTATCATTTATAACTAGTGTACACAACCCGTCAAAAATGACGGCTAAATATTTAGACAGATACGAGCGCACACAGATTCAACTCTTCCCGAGGGACGGGGAGAGACCGAGTATTCATACATTTGACAATGCCATACAGTGTGACAGGAAATATATATATATATATATATATATATATATGTATATATATATATATATATATATACATGCATACATATATATATATATATATATATATATATATATATATATATATATATATATATATATATATATATCCAGACAATTCGTCTTTATTTTTTAAGGGACATGGTCTTGTTGAACGGTGACTGCATGCATTTGATTTCCTGCTGCCAAGACAAATTAATTGTGGAATCTCTATAATATACTAGATTGTATATGGCCAAGAAAAAAAAAATAATCACATACCCTGTATGTATTCGATTTTGCTCGGAAAATATGATATAATCCTGACATCTGAATGCACTTGATATCCTGTTATCATACATAGCATAGCAGTCATTAAACTTGTGAGCAATTGATTCACTTGTCAAGATAGTATTATTATTATTATTATTATTATTATTATTATTATTATTATTATTATTATTATTATTATTACTGGCTAAGCTACAACCCTAGATGGTAAAGCAGGATGCTATAAGCCCAAGGGCTCCAACGAGGGAAAAAAAGTGAGGAAAGGATATAAGGAAATATATAAACTACAAAAGAAGTAATGAACATATAAAATAACATCTTTTAGGAACAGTAACAACATTAAAAAAAAATATTTTATAAATAAACTGTTTATTTGTGGCCTCGATAAAATTATCAAGTCATCTGTGATCACTTATATCATCTTTGATTAAAATATAAGAACATGCCTTTACCCAATCATCCCACGAGAGGTTTAAAGGTTACTCATTAGCTGCAGAAGCCCAGGAAATGGTATTCGTTGGACACACAATGTCCTAGAGACTGCATATGTCCCTTGTATAATAAAGAGCAAGTGTCTGGATATTTTATATTTATATGTATATATATATATATATATATATATATATATTATATATATATTATATATATAATATAATATAATATAATATAATATATATATATATACATATATATATATATACACAAACACACACACACACACACACATATATATATATATATATATATATATATATATATATATATATATATATATATATATACACACAGACACACACAGGGTGACACAAAAAGAACGGTCATCACCTAAACTTGAATAACTTTTGAAATATATATATATATATATATATATATATATATATATATATATATGCAAAATAAAATTCATAATTGTATATACACGATTATCTAAGGCCAAGATAAAATATGTAATTGAAAATACCCTATTACCTATAGCCAAGATAAATTACATAATTGTATATACTCGATTATCTATAGCCAAAATAAAATATATAATTGTATATAATCGATTATCCATAGCCAAGATAAAATACATAATTGTATATAATCGATTATCCATAACCAAGATAAAATACATAATTGTATATACCGGATTTAATATAGCCAATATAAAATAAATAATTGTATATATTCGATTATCTATAGCCAAGATGAAATGCATAATTGTATAAACTCGATTATCTATAGCCAAGATAAACATCAAAATTCATTATCCATTACCTATTGTAAAAATCGAATCATAATGTAATCGGTGCACTTGTTTAAAGCCAAAATAATGTGTTCGTTCGAATTTGTGACCAAGATGAATAATTCAAAAACATCTTTTTTAATTTTCATGAATTTGAGGTGACAATAAAAAAAAAAAAATCGACGAAAAAAGGATTGAGGCTTTTTCCTCCAAAAAATATTATATAATATTTGTCTCTCGCATTTGAAGAAGAAATAATGAATATAACTTTAAACGGTAAAAATGTCAGTAATCAGTTGAAGCTACAACACTTTTACTGATGAGAAATATGATAAGCGTTTGCTAGATTTAACTATAGATCATCAACATTTTTCATTCAATTGTATAAAAATGGCAAGTCTCCAAAATCCTAAAAAAGCAGATTACAGATAACATTAAATTTACTCAATGGCGACATTATAGATATGAAAATACCTTATTAAAGAAAAATTACGATCTCTCTCTCTCTCTCTCTCTCTCTCTCTCTCTCTCTCTCTCTCTCTCTCTCTCTCGCAGACAGAGCTTGATGTCTGGTTAAGTCTTATTTTACGACACGAGTCGCCACTCATTTCCACTCTCGATATTCGGTGAACTCCTCCGTGTCCTTAATATTTCCAAGTCCTGCTTCCGCTGGAGTCGTAATCGTGAGAGAGAGAGAGAGAGAGAGAGAGAGAGAGAGAGAGAGAGAGAGAGAGAGAGAGAGAGAGAGAGAGAGAGAGAGTGTATGCACTATTTTCATTTTTTTTCTAGGAAGAGAGAAAACTGACAGGTCCTTCGTATAATATTGTCTATTTGTTATTTGTAAAGAGAGAGAGAGAGAGAGAGAGAGAGAGAGAGAGAGAGAGAGAGAGAGAGAGAGAGAGAGAGAGAGAGAGAGAGAGAGTGTGTCCAAAATCCCGCCCTCCTCCTCCACGATCAACCCACCCAGTTAAAAGAGCTGTGGTCAGTTGCTGGCTCCAATATATAACGTATGAGAACGCTGGCCGACATCTTTAAGAGACCTATCCCGATTTATGTTTCCGGTGGCAAGGATAAATAATGAACGTGTTCGATAGGTGTTTGTTCTGTAGGTTTAAGTGTGTGTGTGTGTGTGTGTATATATATATATATATATATATATATATATATATATATATATATATATATATATATATATATATATTCAGATAAGCCATATATTTCAATACCTTTATGCCTAGATTCCCTTTTATTCCTGAGGATCAGAGACCCAAGGGGAACCACTCAAAGACAATAGCTTCTGGCTGGCCAGGGGATCAAACCATGGTCCAGGAAGCTGGCATGACAGTGACATACCCTTTAACCACGAGGAAAGATACGTCTAAATGTGGCAAATTGATTATATATATATATATATATATATATATATATATATATATATATATATATATATATATATATATTATGGCTGGCAAGCTATACAATCTCTCGAATTCCAAACTCCCGTTTTCTTTTACATTAAATCTGTTACACTTGGAAATATTAATACCCGAACTCTGAGTCAGTTATATAACTCCAAGACAGCAATATATAACACGCTGAATATCCAAAGTCTCTTAAGAACACTCAAACAAAACTGGGTAATCATTCTTAAGAATATTTAAAACCATTTCTTACTTCGATTCTTGCAGGATACGAGCTAGAATGTAATAAATACTGATGATTGAAATAATACACTTTTTACAAAAAATAAATATATTCTATACAAATTACAAAACTTTGAAAATAATTTACATAAAACAAATAAATTACTCGAAATATTAAGCCTGAACAAAACTCAGATCAAGACATTAATGTTAAGATCTGAAAATTATATAATCACTAGACTTGAAATATTAAATCTGAATAAACCTTACACTATGACAAAAGAAATAATACTTAAGAAAATTACACAATCACTTGTTTCACTTGAAATTAAATTTTACACACTATCTAATCAGTCTCAACCCTCAATAAATATAGTGAACCAGGTACCGATCAAATACCTTTCACCTTACTATGGGGCCAATTACAAAAGCTCTGAGAGAATTTTTATAAATACTCACATTTACAAAAACCCATCACACAAAAACTTTGAAATTTCACTGAACACTTTTAAAACATACACTGAGCTGCGTTTGAAAGAGAAGGGTAGATGGCTATGAGATAAGGCTAGTATTCTCTATCTGATCTATGCAACCCTGGGGTCGCCTTTATTTGAAACTTAGCTACTTCAAGAATTTTTCAGGTCCAAGATCTGAAAGCGTGGGTGGTTAGCCTAAAGGCGTAAGGGTTATCAACTAGATAAAAAATGTTGAGATTAACTGAGGTTTCAGGCAACTTTCACGCATACCAACGCACACCAAGACGTCTCTGTCAGCTAGCTTCGCCCACCCTTTGTCCCCGAAAAAAAAGATAAGATCTAATGCTAGGATTTTCGGGAATCTTCCAAAGCACATGGCAGACAAAAGAATTGCGTATTTTCTCTCAAACATGACGCAATACCTCATAAAAATATAAAAGAACATTACATAACCCCTTGTTCCTATCTTGTATGGTCACACAACACTCTCAAACAAATTACGTAAGACTTTGTAACAAAATTACGTGAAATAAAAAAGTTAATTCTTAAAAATAACATAAATTTATATATACTGACTTGAATGAGGAATACAATGAAATTGACGACGAAATTTGTTCTTTTATCGATCCTTCCATCATGCATTGATTTCTCATTAAAAATTTACACTTTCCTTAGAGAATAATGTAATGAAATGCCTTTATAAACCTTAAAGTTGTATTTATTGCATCTAAATTTATTACAGCAAAACAATTATTCCTCTTATTCATTCCTCTATAATGTTCCTTTATCCAAGCATAACTTACAATCCTTAGTCAGCCAACTTCCATATTATCATCACTATAAACTATTTAAGAAACCCCTAAATTCAATCGGAAATTCTCCTTAAAAACAAACTGTTCTCAGCCGTATTCAAGTAAACACAGGTGACTGTCAATTCTACTCTACTTTGCTATTATCTCTTATAATAACACCCCTTTACGTTAATATATCAGTTTTTAAAAAGGCAAATGCCTGGCAACATCTATTCCAGGATATTTGCCGTTTTTTACTGTATATTTTTAACAGCGTAAAGTATCCTTTCATTTGCATTCTCTTCAAATCACGGTACATTTTTTTTGCTGACATCCTCATCAATAATTTCCATAATCATTCCCTAACATAGTGCCATAGCCTTTTTACCATGGTCTTCCACTGTCTTGGGGTCGGATTCTCTTGCTTGAGGGTACATTAGGGCACACTTTTCTGTAATATTTCTCTTCCTCTTGTTATTCAAAAATGTTATAGTTTACATATGAAAGATCTTTTATAATGTTATTACTTTTCTTAATTTTATTTTGTTCTTTATCTCTCTTGCAGTTTATTTATTTCCAAATTTCCTTTCCTCACTGGGCTATTTTTCTCTGATGAAGCCTTTAGGCTTATAGCATCCTGCTTTTCCAACTAAGGTTATAGTTTAGCTAGTAATAATAATAATAATAATAATAATAATAATAATAATATTAATTCTTTCAAGTCTTGCATCACTCCGCCTCTCTCCTATTCTCCAAATTCAATAAACCTTTCAAACACTCTATCAATCAATCGAACCTGGACTGCATCCAAACCAAGCAATATCTCTCCGTGTGTACCAGAACCTCTTCATTTGTATCTTTCATTTATAAATCCATTTGGTAACAAACCGTACTCTCAATTTACCTTCCTTTAAAAAAAGTTTTTAAAAAGTTTTCCATTCTACCCAAACTCTTGTTCACCGCGTTCCTTCTTTTTAATTACTCTTCAAAATTTTTATCTCTTACTTATTTCCTGTCAACTCTATATTATAATTACTGGTGTACGCGACCCGTCATAAATGATGCTTAAATATCTAGATTTGCACACAAACACATACCCCTCGCACATGGGGCATGACTACTCTTCATATCCGAGGGACGGGGAGAGCTTGGCGAGACCGCATATATAATACATACATATATATATATATATATATATATATATATATATATATATGTATATATATATATATACATATATATATATATATATATATATATATATATACATATATATATATATATATATATATATATATATATACATATATATATATATATATATATATATATTGAGAGAGAAAAAAAAGATAACCCAATACTTGCTCTTTATTACTTTATAAGGGAGATTATTATTACTAGCTAATCTACAACCCAATTAGAAACTAAGATGCTACAAGCTAAGGGCTCCAACAGAGAAAATAGCCCCGTGAGGAACGGATATAAGGATATAAATGAACAATAAAAAATATTTTTAGATCAGTAACAACGTTAAATACATGTCATATATAAACTAAGAAGTGAGAATTGCGTCAATCGGTTCAACATTGAAATATTTGCTGCAAATAT
>NC_090752.1:71757995-71775495 GCF_036898095.1 Palaemon carinicauda | reverse complement strand
TGGCGCATTTTGACTGGCCAGACAGTACTAAATTGGATCCTTCTCTCTGGTTACGGTTCATTTACCATTTAACTACACATACACTGAATAGTCTGGCATATTCTTTATATATTCTCCTCTGTCCTCACATCTGACAATACTGAGATTACCAAACATTTCTTCTTCACCCAAGGGGTTAAATACTGCACTGTATTTGTCAAGTGGCTACTTTCCTCTTGGTAAGGGTAGAAGAGACTCTTTAGCTATTGTAAGCAGATCTTTTAGGAGAAGGCCACTCCAATATTCAAACCATTGTTTTCTAGTCTTGGGTAGTGCCATAGCCTCTGTACCATGGTCTTCCACTGTCTTGGGTTAGAGTTCTCTTGTTTGAGGGTACATTCGGGCACACTATTCTACCTTATTTCTCTTCTTCTTGTTTTGTTAAATTTCTTATAGTTTATATAGGAGATATTTATTTCAATGTTGTTATTCTTCTTAAAATATTTCATTTTTCTTTGTTTCCTTTCCTCACTGGGCTATTTTCCCTGTTGGAGCCCCTGGGCTTATAGCATCCTGTTTTTCCAACTAGGGTTGTAGCTTAGCAAGTAATAATAATAATAATAGTAATAGTAATAATAATAATAATAATAATAATAATAATATAAACGAATCATGATTTAATGTGACACTCAGTTGCAAAGAACAATACTATTATTACCATTAGTCAACACAGAATAAGTAACTATGAACAAAATAGAAAAAATACATAAGAATTTGAATAGTCAATTTCCTAAAACAAAAAAAGGAAACAAAAAGTAAGTTGACGGTAAACATATGAGAGAGAGAGAGAGAGAGAGAGAGAGAGAGAGAGAGAGAGAGAGAGAGAGAGAGAGAGAGAGAGCAATTAAAAGAAAATAATAAAGATTCTCTGCAGTTTCTTCTTGTTTAATGGGAAAAAAATATGTATATACTGTACATTGCGTTCATTATATTTACAGTATTTAAATATATTGCATGTGTATATAAGTGTACTATATATATATATATATATATATATATATATATATATATATATATATATATATATAAATATATATATATATATAAATATAAATATATATATATATATATATATATATATATATATATATATATAATATACGGTATATATATATATATATATATATATATATATATATATATATATATATATATATATCTATCTATCTATCTATCTATATATATGTATATATACATTAAATATACAGTATAGACTATATATACTGTATACATATATTGCGTGTTCTTTCACCTTTACAAATGGAAAAACTTCCGAGTTCACAATTTATTTTGACTGAATCTTTTCACACTGCGTTATTTTTCAGCTCGGGAGGAGAATTAAACTTAAAGCAAACCTCTCGCTATTTCCAGTTTTGTCGCTGAATAAAGTGAACGACATCGGGGAAATGTTGGTGTGGCATAACGAGGGATCGCATTTTCCCCTCATTCTTCATTTTTTGTCACTGCATTACTCTGATGATGACGTCATACTCTGTGGATATCAATAGTGCGTTTATCGCGTACGAAGAATGAGGAAATTAAGAACAGGAGATTCTTGGCCATTGGCGCTTCTGTGTCTCTTTATATATATTTAATAATGATTAGAATTGTAAAAAAAAAAAAATTTAAATGCACATTTTTACTACTAATAGTATACGCAGCCCGTCAAAAATGTTAGGAATAGATTTGCTCACACGCAGATTCAACCTTTCCCCCCGCTCACTCTTTTCTAGCTACAACAAGGCAGTTTCGGCCATTTGTGGGAGCTTGCAGTTTCAGAGTGTTCCTCAAAGGGTACCCTCTCTCACAAGAGTATCATTACTCCTTCCTCCCCTTACCCGAGGGACAGAGAAAGACCATGTAGTTAAACGTCTGGCAATGCCGTTGAACGTGACCGGATATATATATATATATATATATATATATATATATATATATATACAAGTATATATATATATCTATATATATATAATATATATATATATATATATATATATATATATATATAGCTAGAACCTTGCTCTTTATTACATAAGGGAGATCGTCGTCATTGTATAATATACGCAAACTATATACCCAAAGAAACTTCCCCAAAGATTTCCAATGTTGAGTTCAGAGTTTAATCCCACTCAGGTCTGATAGGCTTCATTGTAACACCTATTTGATGATAGGAGGGGAAGACGTCAGGTTGCACTGTAAATAAATAGTTCAGTATTTAGGCTTTGAATTCCTGGGACCGATTATGATCCTGGACCATTGCTCAGAATTCCACTCAGCAGTAGAGTGGTAACAACATTTACTGTGGTCAAGAAAAGGTTAAAGGGCTAGTAATGTTGAGTTCAGAGTTTAATCCCACTCAGGTCTGATAGGCTTCATTGTAACACCTATTTGATGATAGGAGGGGAAGACGTCAGGTTGCACCGTAAATAAATGGTTCAGTACTTAGGGTTTGAATTCCTGGGGCCGCTTATGATCCTGGATCATTGCTCAGAATTCCACTCAGCAGTAGAGTGGTAACAACATTTACTATGGTCAAGAAAAGGTCAAAGGGCTAGTAGTCTCCCTCTCTAAGGACTTTCTGATGAACCAAAAAGATAAATTCTTTTGTCCTGCCATAATATATATATATATATATATATATATATATATATATATATATATATATATATATATATATATATATATCGCTTTCTTAGGGAGGATACCTTAACGTGGTGAAAGGGTTTGTCACCCATAGTAGGTTGATTTGCAGCGAGTTATCAGACGGAAGTCTCCCACCATCACCAATCCGCACTGGCCAGCGTGGTAAAGAAAAGGCCAAATTCAAGACATAAATAATGATATGTCTGAGGCCTTTGTCCTGCAGTTGACTAGAAACGGCTGCACTTGTCGTTGCACATACAATTATTATATTATCATTGCCACTAATTAGAGATACACACACGTATATATGTATATATGTATATATATGTGTGTGTGTGTATGTATGTAAAGTCTAATCAACAGCAATGGTAATCGTCATAACCGAAGCAACAGCATTAGAAGAAAAACATCTTTTACCTTTGGAGAGGACTATGAAGCTCCTATGGCACATTAAACGGGAAAGCAAGTAGTGCAAAAAGCCATCTAAACTCAGGCTTTACGAGCCCCAGGTCTCAAGAGAAGAAGAAGAAGAAGAAGAAGAAGAAGAAGAACTACTTGTCACCTTCAAAGAGGCGACACAAGCTTAGATAGAAAAATCTGTACCAGCCAGCGCATCGCTCACGGGGATTCATTTCAAACCGTTTCATTACTTCTTCCCCACACAATGAATATACTATATAGTTCTCTCTCAATATAACAAAAATAATAATAATAATACTATTACTACTACCATTACTACTAACAATAATAATAATAATAATAATCTCCCCTATATAATAAAGAGCAAGCCTCTGGATATATATATATATATATATATATATATATATATATATATATATATATATATATATATATATATATATATATACTGTATATATAACCCCTCGCTCAGAGGTAGAGGGAATACTCATACCCTGATGTGAGGGAGTATCCCGAGAGGTACACTCGAAAACCACACTCCACAAATTGCCGAACCAGCAGGTTGTAGTTAGGAAAGGGGTGAGGATGGGAAGGGTTGAATCTGTGTGTGTGTTCGTATCTATCTAAATATTTAAAAGTCATATATACAAATTATACCCGTTAAACAAAAGCAATAACCATGAACTCGTGATATTTATTATAGAAGAAGAAGAAGAAGAAGAAGAAGAAGAAGAAGAAGAAGAAGAAGAAGAAGAAGAAGAAGAAGAAGAAAAAGCTATGGAAAAAAAAAATCATTAAGATGCATTTGTAAAAAAAAAATAATGAATAAATAACGCACCCACCCACCCCCCAAAATAAATAAATAAAAAAAAACTATGATTATGGAGGAAGTTGGCGGTTCAGTGCTATAAGCACTGTTCTGGAGAGTAAGTATTAGAAACAAAAGGAGAAAGACTACATAAACAGGGAAGAAAAAAAAAAATAATTTGAATAAAAATCGAAAAGTGGTGAAAAATCGTCTGATTAAGAAGAAAAGAGAGTTACATGATACTAGAATTACAATTACTTTGCCCCACTCTGAGAGGTACGTTCCACTTAAAAGGGGAGATAAGGAGAGAAAACATAGGGGCAATAAGACATAAGAAAATGAGTATTGTGTACATTGAGCGTTCTTCTTATGGATATATTTCGACCTTTCTATATGCAAAATGGTATACCAATAACATTCACACTGCACTATAAACAAAAAGAACTTTCTAGTATGCCACATATTTTATTATCCCAGGCTAAACTCTACCCATCATTATTCCAAGCAATTCTGTGGCCTTACAAACCATGGTGTCACCTTGGTTAATTCTCCCCTTGAAAAAAAAAAAAAAAAATCAATCTATTCATTTTCTTGGACCGTTTCTCTCATTCAGATAAAACGTACATACCATGACCATTCGTTTAACTACACAATCACCACCTTAATGCAATATCTGGCTTGTAATCATATCAATTCATATCATATACATTATATGTACTATACCCCAGTGAAAGGGTTTGCGTATCACCATGATCAGCAAAGATTTTCCAAGTAATGTTATACCTTAGATTATGATAATAATAATAATAATAATAATAATAATAATAATAATAATAATAATAATAATAAAAATAATAATAATGATTAAAAAAAATACCCGTAAATTAATTATGATTAAATGCTACATATAAAATAAATAAATATATATATATATATATATATATATATATATATATATATACATATATATACATACATACATATATATATATATATATATATATATATATATATATATAAAGAGAGAGAGAGAGAGAGAGAGAGAGAGAGAGAGAGAGAGAGAGAGAGAGAGAGAGAGAGAGAGAGAGAGAGAGAGAGAGAGAGAGAGATAATAATAAATCATTGTTTTTCATCTTCTTATCCAAGCATTGATCGATTTCCGACCTTTCTGGCTCATATTCATAAATCAAATCAAGTAGAATCTGAACGACTTCGAAAGAAAACTCTGAATCTCCAAATGTCTTCAGAAGAAATAGCCGTAGACTTAGCGTAGAGTTCTGAATGTGTCCAGAACGGAATCTTCACGGAGCTGTAAATCAAATCATGTAATTTATCATTATTATTATTATTATTATTATTATTATTATTATTATTATTATTATTATTATTATTATTATGACCTATTGAAACCAGAGAAAAAAAGAAAATTTTTTCGCGAGTCCTAAACGGCTTCGGGAGAATATCTTCGTGCATCTCCAAAAGGATTCAGAAGAAATTTCCATGGACTTAGCATGGAATTCTGAATGATTCCAGAAATCTCTGAACGATTTCGGAAGAAAATTTTTCTGAATCTTCTCTCCAAATGACTTCAGAAAAAATTTCCATAGACTTAGCATGGAATTCTGAATAATTCCAGAAATCTCTGAACGATTTCGGAAGAAAATCTTCCTGAATTTCCTCTCCAAATGACTTCAGAAGAAATAGCCGTAGACTTAGCATAGAGTTCTGAATGACTCCAGAACGGAATCTTCCCGGAGCAGTTCTGAACGTTTCCGCCCCGGATTCCAAAAGACCTGATCTCTCTTTTTTTTTAAACATACCTTGCAACACCTCACGATCTGTATGTACTGTAGCTATGGAAGTTTACGCAGTGAACATTGGGAGGAGGATTTTACTTTACTCCAGAGCTGGCGTTCTGGCGGAACAGGTAACTGACTGAGAATTTTGTTACAGCTATAGGATGAACTGGAGGCTGTTCGGAACACCTTCATCTGCAGATAGTTTGGATATTTGCTGCCGAGGTTGACGAGCTTTGAAGATCATAATGTAAGCGCCTTGAAGGATAATTTGCTTGCGGTTTAGCGACGATATCCTGTAATTGAATTGCGTTGGTGCAAAGCGGTGAGCGACGTGTGTTTCTTTAAAATTCGGCATTGAAGATAGAACATATCAGGACGGCATTGGTAAATATATTGTGTTGCTCTTCGTTGATTTTAGTATGATGGCGTATAGTGTATGCCGAGAAATCAATGGCATCCATGTCTTTACCCATCCCCCTTATAGGTAAAGACATAAAAGCCATCGATTTCTCCGAGGAATCTGACGAACCGAGGACAAACAACACTGAAATGTCTCTTGAAATCTCGAAGGAGACTGGCGAACTAAGCAAAGAAGATCTTGAAAAACTATAAAAGACTGAAGAGCATAGAAAAAGAAAGCCTTTATATGAAGAAGTATAAAAATAGCCTTTAATTATAGATGTAAGTCACCTAAAAACTGAGGTCAAATAGCCTTTACTATTAGCGATTAGTCGCCTTAGAACAGATGTCTCAAAGAGCCTCTAGTGCTAGAAATAAAGCACCCACAATTAAAGGTCAAAGAGATTTTAATGTTAGAGGTAAGGGGATTAAAATAAAGGTCAAAGAAACTCTAATGCTAGAGTATAGCACCTCAAAATAGAAATCAAAGAACCTCTAATTCTAAAAGTAAGGAGCCTCAAAATAGAGGTCAAAGAATCTCTACAGTAATGCTAAAAGTAAGGAGTCTCAAAATAGAGGTCAAAGAACCTCTAATACTAAAAGTAAGGAGCCTCAAAACAGAGGTCAAAGACCCTCTAATGCTAAACGTAAGAAGCCTCAAAATAGAGGTCAAAGAGCCTCTAATGCTAAAAGTAAGGAGCCTCAAAATAGAGGTCAAAGAGCCTCTATTGGTAAAAGTAATGAGCATCAAAATAGAGGTTAAAGAGCCTCTAATGGTAAAAAGTAAGGAGCCTCAAAATAGAGGCCAAAAAGCCTCTAATGCTAAAAGTAAGGAGCCTCAAAATAGAGGTCAAACATCCTCTAATGCTAAAAGTAGGGAGCCTCAAAATAGAGGTCAAAGAGCCTCTAATACTAAACGTAAGAAGCCTCAAAATAGAGGCCAAAGAGCCTCTAAGGCTTACAGTATGGAGACTAAAAATAGAGGTAAAAGAGCCTCTAATGCTAAAAGTAAGGAGCCTCAAAATAGAGGTCAAAGACCCTCTAATGCTAAAAGTGAGCCACAAAATAGAGGTCAAAGAGCCTCTAATGCTAAAAGTAAGGAGCTTCAGAATAGAGGTTAAAGAGCCTCTAATGCTTATAGTATGGAGCCTCAAAATAGAGGTGATAGAACCTCTAATGCTAAACATAAGAAGCCTCAAAATAGAGGTCAAAGAGCCTCTAATGCTAAACATAAGGAGCCTCACAATAGAGGTCAAAGAGCCTCTGATGCTAACAGTATGGAGCTTCAGAATAGAGGTCAAAAAGCCTCTAATGCTTTAAGTATGGAGCCTCAAATTAGAGGTCAAAGAGCCTCTAATGCTAAAAGTAAGGAGCCTCAAAATAGAGGTCAAAGAGCCTCTAATGATAAAAGTAAGGAGCCTCAAAATAGAGGTCAAAGAGCCTCGTATGCAGGAGATACTGCACCTCAAAATCGAGGTCAAAGAACCTCTAATGCTAAAAGCACGGAGCCTCAAAATAGAGCTTAAAGAGCCTCTAACGCTAAAAGCAAGAAGCCTCAAAATAAGTCAAAGAGCCTCTAATGCTAAAGAGCCTCAATGTCAAAGAGACTCTAATGCTAAAAGTAATGAGCCTCAAAATAGAGGTCAAAAGCCTCTAATGCTAAAAGTAAGGAGCCTCAAAATAGAGGTCAAATATCCTCAAATGCTAAACGTAAGGAGCCTCAAAATAGAGGTCAAAGAGCCTCTAATGCTAAAAGTAAGGAACATCAAAAGAGGTCAAATATCATCTAATGCTAAACGCAAGGAGCCTCAAAATAAAGGTCAATGAGCCCCTAATGGTAAACGTAAGAAACCTCAAAATAGAGGCCAAAGAGCTTCTAATGCTTAAAGTATGGAGCCTAAAAATAGAGGTCAAAGACCCTCTAATGCTAAAAATAATGACCCTCAAAATAGAGGTCAAAGAAACTCTAATGCTAAAAGTAAGAAGCCTCAAAATAGAGGTCAAAGAGAATCTAATGCTAAAAGTGAGCAGTCTCAAAATAGAGGTCAAAGACCCTTTAATGCTCAAAGTAAGGAGCCTCAAAATAGAGGTCAAAGACCCTCTAATACTAAAAGTAAGGAGCCTCAAAATAGAGGTCAAAGACCCTCTAATGCTAAACTAAGGAGCTTCAAAATAGAGGTCGAAGACTCTCTAATGCTAAAAATAAGGAGCCTCAAAATAGAGGTCAAAGTAATGAGCCTCAAAATAGAGGTCAAAGTAATGAGCCTCAAAATAGAGGTCAAAGAGCCTTTAATGCTAAACGTAAGGAGCCTCAAAATAGAGATCAAAGAGCCTCTAATGCTAAAAGTAAGGAGCCTCAAAACAGAGGCCAAATAGACTCTAATGCTAAAAGTAAGAAGCCTCAAAATCGAGGTCAAAGACCCTCTAATGCTAAAAGTAAGGAGCCTCAAAATAGAGATAAAAAACCCTCAAATGCTAAAAGTAAGGAGCCTCAAAATAGAGGTCAAACACCCTCTAATGCTAAAAGTAAGGAGCATCAAAATAGAGGCCAAAGAGACTCCAATGCTGAAAGTGAGCGGTCTCAAAATAGAGGTAAAAAACCCTCTAATGCTAAAAAGTAATGGGCCTCAAAATAGAGGTCAAAGACCCTCTAATGCTAAACGTAAGGAGCCTCAAAATAGAGGTCAAAGAGACTCCAATGCTGAAAGTGAGCAGTCTCAAAATAGAGGTCAAAGAGCCTCTAATGCTAAAAGTAATGAGCCTCAAAATAGAGGTCAAAGAGCCTCTAATACTAAACGTAAGGAGCCTCAAAATAGAGGTCAAAGACCCTCTAATACTAAAAGTAAGGAGCCTCAAAATAAAGGTCAAACAGCCTCTAATGCTAAAAGTGAGTAGTCTCAAAATAGAGGTCAAAGAGCCTCTAATGCTAAACGTAAGGAGCCTCAAAATAGAGGTCAAAGAGCCTCTAATGCTAAACGTAAGGAGCCTCAAAATAGAGGTCAAAGACCCTCTCATACTAAAAGTAAGGAGCCTCAAAATAGAGGTCAAAGAGCCTCTAATGCTAAACGTAAGGAGCCTCAAAATAGAGGTCAAAGAGCCTCTAATGCTAAACGTAAGGAGCCTCAAAATAGAGGTCAAAGCCCCTCTAATGCTAAACGTAAGGAGGAGCCTCTAATGCTAAACGTAAGGAGCCTCAAAATAGAGGTCAAAGAGCCTCTAATGCTAAACGTAAGGAGCCTCAAAATAGAGGTCAAAGAGCCTCTAATGCTCAAAGTAAGGAGCCTCAAAATAGAGGTCAAACAGCCTCTAATGCTAAAAGTAATGAGCCTCAAAATAGAAGTCAAAGAGCCTCTAATGCTAAAAGTTATGAGCCTCAAAATAGAGGTCAAAGAGCCTCTAATGCTAAACGTAAGGAGCCTCAAAATAGAGGTCAAAGACCCTCTCATACTAAAAGTAAGGAGCCTCAAAATAGAGGTCAAAGAACCTCTAATGCTAAACGTAAGGAGCCTCAAAATAGAGGTCAAAGAGCCTCTAATGCTAAACGTAATGAGCCTCAAAATAGAGGTCAAAGACCCTCTAATGCTAAACGTAAGGAGGAGCCTCTAATGCTAAACGTAAGGAGCCTCAAAATAGAGGTCAAAGAGCCTCTAATGCTAAACGTAAGGAGCCTCAAAATAGAGGTCAAAGAGCCTCTAATGCTCAAAGTAAGGAGCCTCAAAATAGAGGTCAAACAGCCTCTAATGCTAAAAGTAATGAGCCTCAAAATAGAAGTCAAAGAGCCTCTAATGCTAAAAGTAATGAGCCTCAAAATAGAGGTCAAAGAGCCTCTAATGCTAAACGTAAGGAGCCTCAAAATAGAGGTCAAAGAGCCTCTAATGCTAAACGTAAGGAGCCTCAAAATAGAGGTCAAAGAGCCGCTAATGCTAAACGTAAGGAGGAGCCTCTAATGCTAAACGTAAGGAGCCTCAAAATAGAGGTCAAAGAGCCTCTAATGCTAAAGGTAAGGAGCCTCAAAATAGAGGTCAAAGAGCCTCTAATGCTCAAAGTAAGGAGCCTCAAAATGGAGGTCAAACAGCCTCTAATGCTAAAAGTAATGAGCCTCAAAATAGAAGTCAAAGAGCCTCTAATGCTAAAAGTAATGAGCCTCAAAATAGAGGTCAAAGAGCCTCTAATGCTAAACGTAAGGAGCCTCAAAATAGAGGTCAAAGAGCCTCTAATGCTCAAAGTAAGGAGCCTCAAAATAGAGGTTAAAGAGCCTCTAATGCTAAAAGTAAGGAGCCTCAAAATGGAGGTCAAAGACCCTCTAATAATAAAAGTAAAAAGCCTCAAAGTAGAGGTCAAAGAGACTCTAATGCTAGAGGTAAAGCACTTAAAATTAGAGATCAAAGAACATATAATGCTAAGATTAAAGTACCTCAAAATAGAGGTCATAGCGCCCCTAATACTAAAGGTATGGCACCTCAAAATAGAGCTTAAATATTCTCTAATGTTGGAAGTATGGCACTTCAAAATAAAAGGTCAAAGAGCCTCTAATGCTAGAAGTAAGGTACCTCAAAATAGAGGCCAAATAGTCTGGACTATTCTTTGTATATTCACCCTACGCATTGGTTTCCTGCGAGCCAGCGCTTTTCTACGCCTTCACCAAAAACTGTGCTTCAGCAGAAACTGAGCACCAGCAGCATCCTGTGCGCCAACGCTCCAGTACTCTCCCTCGCACTCGCACGAGAGGCAAAAAGAATGAAAACTTTTTGAGAGGTTAAAATTGCCCTGTTCCCCTCCCCGCAAACGCATGACAGCATGCCCGCCGGGCAAAAAGGGAAGAGACTTCACAGAAGGGTTCAAGATCCCGAAGATTCCATCTTCCAAGGCGAATCAAATGATTCCCCTGAAGAAAGGAAAGATGAATACTGTGAAGAACTGTAAAGTATAATAGGTGAGAACCTAGAGAGATATGAAAATTGTGATTAATGACTTCAATGCTAAAGTTGGAAGGAATAATCAAGGGATGAAAATGTGATGGGTGTTGAGGTTCTTGGCGAAGTTGCAAATGAAAATGGGGCACATTTTATAAGTTATTGTTCAACAAACAATCTTGTTACTAGAGGTACTCTTTTCCAGCACATGGAGATCCACAAATATACAAAGACTTCACCATGTGGCAATTACAAATATCAAATAGATCACATAGTCATTGATAAAGAGAGAAGGAGGACTCTGGGAAATGTAACATGCTATAGAGGTGCAGTTATTGGTAGTGGTCACCAGCTCCCCATTGCCACACAAATATTAAAACTGAAAGAACCCAACAGAAATGTAGATAGAATACCTAAGTTTGATACAACTAAGCTTCTAGAGGATGAGCACAAAAATCGATTTACAGTCTTAAGAGACTTTAAGAGACGAAGTTTTGGGACATGCAGTTACAAGGAGAAAACCATGGATATCAAATGATACTTGGGATACTATAAAAAGAAGACAAAGACAGAAATTGATTTCTTAAAGTTTTCGAGGAAGTAATGAAAATTACAAGGCAGAGCAGGCCAAGTATTTCAGTATTGATAGTGAGGTCAAAAGAAATATCAAGAATGATTGGAGAGAATATTTAGACAGGAAGGCAGATGAGGCTGACAAAGCTATGAATTCAGGGAGTGGCTTTGTTGTAGAAATTGCTCTTGAAATTATTAATGAAATCTCTACGGTAAAAAAGAAGCATATACCCATCAAAAAGAAAGATGGATCTGTTATAACAAAAGAACATGAAGGTAACGTTGGATTGAACACTTTAGTACGGTCATGAATAGGAAATACGAAGGGAATAATTTGGTTGATATACCTGAAACTGATGAAGACCTTGAAGTGCCCATGAATGAATTAGGTGTGTCTGAAGTCGAAGCTATTCTTTAAAAAAAACTCAAAAAATGGAAAGCCCCTGGATAAGAAGGAATAACTGCTGAGATGATATTGCCTGAAAATTAAGTGACTCCCAGATTACCTACAAGATTCTTTTGTAGAATGTGGCGTGAAGGGGCAAAGCCTTATGTATGGGAGCTAGGAGTGCTGGTGAAAATGACACAAAAAGATCTGACTGATTGCAATCATTACAGAGGCATCACACTTACGTCAGCTGTCATGAAAATATATAGAATGCTCATTCTAAAGAGACTAGAGAGAAAAATTGATGAAAACCTGAGAGATGAACAAGCCGGATTTAGAAAAGGTAGAAGTTGTACTGACCAAATTTTCATTTAAGACCTGTGGTACAGCAATATGTAGAATATAGAAATCCACTTTTGATGGTATTTGTGGGCTATGAAAAAGCTTTTGATCATGTGCTTTAGCAAATTTTGTGGAGAGTCCTGCGACATTATGGAGTTCTTCTCAAATATGTAAATTTAATTGTCTGTTCATAAGCATAGCAAATGTAAAGTTAATGTTAGTGGCGTCTTTATCAAACGAATTTCCAGTGAAAAGTGGAGTACTCTAAGGGAATGTGTTGTTACCTGTGTTGTTTATCCTCCTCATAGATTTTGTAATGCATAGATCGGTTGGGGATGGTGGAGAAGGATTGGACTGGATTGGTAACATGAAATTAGGAGACCTAGAGTATGCCGATGACGCTGTCCTAATTTGCAGAACACCACAGGGCTTCGAAAGCTTGCTTACCAGAATGCATGAAAAATCACATGAGGTTGGGCTCGAGATAAATAGAAGACAGATGATGAGAACGGAATATGCAATGGAAGATGAAATATCTTTGGAAGGATAAAGGATTAATGAGGTAGAATTATTTAAGTATTTAGCAACTATGATATCTAATATAGGAGCTTTAGAATTTGAGTTTAATGAAAGATTGAAAAAAGCAAATCAGAGGATGGCTAGGTTAAGTCAAATGTGGAAAGCAGGTCGCCTAAAATTACATATAATACTCAGGCTATATATCAGTTTAGTGAGATCGGTGTTACTGTATGGTCGTGAATCTTGGTATATTATTGAAACTCATTTTGTAGATTTGAGAACAAAGCCCTCAGAAGAATATTGGGTATTAAATGACAGGACAGGATTAGAAATGAAACTAAGAGAGATTACTCGAGCGCCACATGTGGATGAGATCATGGTGAGGGGTAGATGAAGATGGTTTGGGGATGCTCTTTGTTCTCCCTAAGAGACATTAGTTCACCAAACTTTAAACTGGCGTCCACAAGGCACTAGAAGAGTTGGAAGACTCAGGACTATAAAGCATGAAGTAGGATATTGTGATTGGAGAAGTATTCAATTAAAAGCTGAATATAGAGACGACTAGCGAAATCTAATTGAGGCCCTTTGCGTCAATAGGCGTGGGAGTAGATGATGATGATGATATGTGAGCAGTGGCTTCAAGCATCTAGCTCAAGGCAAGTCACTTAGCCTCCTTCTTCCTCAAAAATCCCTTTTGTTGCTCTATCAATTCATAATAATGGACGATCCTTAATATCTTCCAAAATAATTTGAATTTCTTTTTTATTTCTTTTATTTTAGGTATAAATAAATACTCATCATTCACTATCGGGACTATCCTAGCAATTCAAGTATAACTAAATTATTTATTACCCAGTTCAATTTAGATTTTTTTGTATTTACGTTAGTGTTTGCAGACATTTTTTCTTAAAGAATCGAGAGCTATTTGGTTGCTTTGTATTTCCATGATTTGTCATGTTTCTATCTCTCTTTCTTTGTGTTTTTCCTTTTATTTTTCTTCATTTCATCTTCTTTTCTTAAATCTTCGATTGTATCCCTTTTGTAAGTAAAAGTATCTCTTTGATGGCTCGTTCATAGTATGAGGTAACAATGATAAGAATAAAATGGATAGGTATAACTTAGGACGAATATTGTTTATGGGATCAGCTTTGCCCCTCCTTGATGTATCTATCATGCTGTTCACTCTAATGTTGCTGCATTTAACTACATATCAAAAAGGCAAGATGACAGTTATCAACATGGAAATTAGCAGGTAAAGTGAAAACATATTCTATTTCAATTCCTGAAATTTTCATTTGGATATGTGAATTATTATAGGAACAATGTATATAGTAGAGTTTTTTTAGATATTTCAAGCATTTGGATTGACACCCCTCTCGAGGATGTTACCATGTTTTGGTCAACAGCCCAAAGAGTGTCCCCAGTATTAAATAAATTTTGAAAATCATATCATAACCATCGAGCTAGAAAGAAACTTTTTTTTTTTAATGTAACTCTCAGGGTGTCACTCATTTTTAGGGTGTCACCTTGGGCAGACAACCCTTTTACTGCACCCCTTATGTCTTATTTTGAATTTTTATGATTACATATATGCATATTTATACACAAGTATATTTATGTGCTCGAATACAAAGTTTGATTTACATATTCATATAGTAAGGCAAAATTGGACAGTTTTCAAAACCATGGTCAGGCAAAATTGGACAGGCAAACTTCTCACTTTTTTCTTGGCGAGGCAAAATTGGACAATCTTGGATTACAGACACAAAAATTTATGTAAGTCTATAATTTTTTTTCTAGCATATTTATATTGATAGGGACCACAAATTGTCATAGTTTGTCCAACTGAGCGTTGGCGGTTAACGGAGATACAGACGTGTCCAGAATTGCCTCTGTCCAAAATTGCCTCGCCTCTGAGATTTTTTTTTTTATTACTGTAATACGAATTTCTAATTCTTTGATGATTATGAAACAAGCCATTTTTATAGATGAGACCTCCCTCTCTTGAAAACATGTTTGGTATTTGGTCATAAATTATTAATATAGATTTTGTACAAATGTTACTAAAAAGGTGTCCAAAATTGCCTCACCCTACTATATTTGACGGCTAGGTACACAAATAGTAGTAGTAGTAGTAGTAGTAGTATCTCCCATGTTGCTTTCATAGTGCACAGCCACGATTCTTTTATCTGTGGTTCATTTGACTCTGGCTAGTGGATAGAGGTCATGAGCCTCGCAACTGCACCCTTTAGTGTTACGCCTTTTGAATGATGAAAAATAATACACAGATTATACTTATATTGTAATTAGTTATTCCCTAGGCAATAAGTACCTTTACTGTAAATTAACTTTTTATAATGTAAACGAATATCTAAGAACACATAATTACATACAAACCCATCTGTGTGTGTCCTTGTATGTATGTGTGTATGTTCGCACGGAGAGAGAGAGAGAGAGAGAGAGAGAGAGAGAGAGAGAGAGAGAGAGAGTCCATGGAATTGGCAGCAGCCCACCCCTAAGACTGACCATTCGAATACTAATGTGGAAATTTGTTTTTGTTAGTAGCCTATAATTCTGGCCATAATTTTCACGCCGGGTCCTTTGTTCAGTGACAGAGAGAGAGAGAGAGAGAGAGAGAGAGAGAGAGAGAGAGAGAGAGAGAGAGAGAGAGAGAGAAGGGGACCTTTCGATGCATGGGGTCCAGTCAGGGGTAAATTGTCAGCTACCCCGCACGCTAAACCGCCCACATACCCCTTACCCACACTCCCCCTTCCCATGGCCCTCCTTCCTCTCCTCCATTCACATCTCCCACCCAAAAGCAGACATCTTCGATGTCATTATTTTTCCGAGAGGAATGATAATGACTTTCCCTCTAACACACATCATTTTGGCCTGAAAACTATTATTATTTTTTCGGTCATTTGATTCTTTTAGCGAACGTTGGTCTTTCACATTGTTTCGACTCATGTTTTTATATATTTCGAACTAAAACTCCGTCTGTTTCCATGTTTATCTAAAATCGCTTCGATCATTCGATTCTTAATATAAAATTCATATCTCAGTTTCACGTTCGTATCGGATCTTGCTTTTCTTTTGCCGATCAAGATTTTAATGATGTAAGGAAACCATCGATTTCTTTTCTTCTATTTCTTGTAGATATAATAAAAAAAAATAGAGGAATTACCAAAAAAATGGGGATAAAGACAGAAAATAGTCAAGAAGAACGGAATGTTAATCTATATGTAGATTAATGGTTGTGGACATTGGGTGGCGCTGACATGTGAAGAGTCGCGGCATTGTGTGTTGAAGGAAGTGACCGCAAAAAGAACTGAAACTGATTGCTTATTCACTCGGACAGATAAATACACCGTTAAACAGAGAAATACACAAAATGAATACATAAGTGTATTTACGTATGTACATGCATGCACACGCGCGCACACACACACACACACACATATATATATATATATATATATATATATATATATATAGAGAGAGAGAGAGAGAGAGAGAGAGAGAGAGAGAGAGAGAGAGAGAGAGAGAGAGAGAGAGAGAGAGAGAGAGAACATTCCGACTGAGAAAGAAGTTGGACAGGGAGAACTCATCTCTCCTAGATTATTCACAGCATGCCTAGAAATTTTTAAGAATTTAGAATGTGAAAATATAGGAATTGACATTAATGGGGAATAACTCAGCAATTTTAGATTTGCAGATGACATAATTCTATTTAGTGAATCATGGGAGGCATTGCCAAAGATGACTGAAGATTTGAATAGAGAAAGCAGATATGCAAGACTGAACATGAATATGAGTAAAAATAAGATAATGTTCATTAAATAAGGATTATAATCGAACATGTAGAGGTTATTAATGAATATACGTTCTTAAACAGCAAGTGTTTTCCAGGACATGAGACCACAATCAACAGAAGGATGAGCATGAAATGGAGACCTATTGGTAAACAGTATGAGATTACTTTCTAAAAAGAAAAGTATTTATTCAAATGGTCCTACTAGGATCAGAAAAATGGAGCCTTGCTAAAGCCTTAGAACATATGCTAGTTACAACTCACAGAGCTATTGAAAGAATAATGATAGAAATAACACTAAGAGACAGAAAAAGAGCGACATGGATACGAGAGCAAACTAAAGTAGAGGATATTCTAACAACATGAAAGAAAAAGATATGGACGAGGGCAGGAGATAATGAAAATGACCGATAACAGATGGACATTAAAAATAACAGATGATGAAGCCGTACACGGAAGAAAATACGATAGACTGACGAGCTAAGAAAATTTTCGGGTATAGACTGGCAAGAAATGCCATAAACAGACGTGAGTGGAAGGTCACATCTAACGCCTTTGTCCTGCAGTCTATTAGTTACAGCTGATGATGATGACATATACGGTGTATGTATGTATGTGTATATATATACAGTGTATATATATATATATATATATATATATATATATATATATATATATATATATATATATATATATAAAACCCTCTGACAACAGCAAATTCTCGGAAGACACAAAGAACCTCATGAAAAAACGGAGAAATCTCAAGCCCCCATCAACAGTACGGGAGAAAATTGAAGCAGCAGAACTAAACAAAACTATACAGAAAAAGCAACGAGAAGACCTTCG
>NC_090752.1:71737995-71750495 GCF_036898095.1 Palaemon carinicauda | reverse complement strand
AAAGGAAATAACATTCTTTATGGCTTTATGTAAATATTTAAAGGAAATAACATTCTTTATGGCTTTATGTAAGTATTTAAAGGAAATAACATTCTTTATGGCTTTAAGTAAGGATTTAAAGGAAATAACATTCTTTATGGCTTTATGTAAGTATTTAAAGGAAATAACATTCTTTATGGCTTTAAGTAAGTATTTAAAGGAAATAACATTCTTTATGGCTTTATGTAAGTATTTAAAGGAAATAACATTCTTTATGGCTTTAAGTAAGGATTTAAAGGAACTAACATTCTTTATGGCTTCATGTAATTATTTAAAGGAACTAATATTCTTTATGGCTTTAAGTAAGGATTTACAGGAAATAACATTCTTCATGGCTTTATGTAAGTATTTAAAGGAACTAACATTCTTTATGGCTTTAAGTAAGGATATAAAGGAAATAACATTCTTCATGGCTTTATGTAAATATTTAGAGAAACTAACATTCTTAAGGCTTTATGTAAGGATTTAAAGGAAATAACATTCTTTAAGCCTTTAAGTAAGTATTTAAATGAACTAATATTCTTTATGGCTTTATATAAGTATTAAAAGGAACTAACATTCATTATGGCTTTATGTAAGTATTTAAAGGAACTTATTATTCATTATGGCTTTATATAAGTATTAAAAGGAACTAACATTCTTTATGGCTTTATGTAAGTATTTAAAGGATCTTAACATTCTTGAGGTGGCCGATGCGGTAACGTCCCTAACTAGTGAACGCCAGACTGGGGTTCGAGTCCCGCTCAAACTCATTAGTTCCATTGGTCGCTGCAACCTCACTATCCTTGTGAGCTAAGGAAGAAGGTTTTGCTACCTGGCCCTCCTTGGTCCTAGGTTGGGTGGAGGGGAAGCTTGGCCGCTATGTGTATATGGTCAGTTTCTAAGCTATGGCGGTTGTCCTGATTGATAGAGCAATGTCACTATCCCTTGCCTCTGCCATTCATGAGCGGCATTTAAACTTATAAACTTTTATGTAAGCATTTAAAGGAACTAACATTCTTATTAGCTAATGTACGTATTTAAAGGAACTATCGTCCTTTAAGGTTTTAAGTAAGTATTAAAAGGAACTAACATTCTTTATGGATTTGTGTATTTAAAGGAACTAACATTATGGCTTTATGTAAGAATTTAAAGTTTTATTTGCAATATACAGAACACATTTGCATACTTGAAAAAAAATAAGTGAAAATATGTTGATTTTGCATAGTAACTAGATAGTTCGACTGAGAGAGAGAGAGAGAGAGAGAGAGAGAGAGAGAGAGAGAGAGAGAGAGAGAGAGAGAGAGAGAGAGGACCAAGGTATTCGTGTGTTCCTCCATCTTGAATTTAAGATTGGTCTTCTGTTAACGGATCCGGTCAGTCCTCTTGCAGCCACCTACGGGCCACCGAAACCCTCCCTTAAATCGGCCACCTCCCTCCTGTATTCCACGCGAATCCAGTTGCAATCCAAAACAATAACATGGCTTCGAACTGATGCCATTATTTAAGTGACGGAAGGGAATCTGCTTACATTAGTAGATCTGAGGGGAGAGGAACTGCCACAGTAATCCCCCGCCCCCATCCCAACCCCGGGCAGTAGTTCCAGCGCAACACAGCACCGCACACAGCAGCAGGAGCAAAGGCCCGCCATTTTGAGGTCTTCGTTCTTCGTTTCCGTTTTTCGTTTTCCGTTTTCTTTAAGTGGTGCACTGCGCGCACCTGGGGAGCTCCGGAAGGACAATATTGATCCAACAGGTCCAACGTGAACGCACCTTACCGGTACAGTGCCTCTCTTCATGTACCGCCTCCTGCTTCTCATCTCTTACAAAGCTCAATCTACTATTACTACTGCTGCTACTACAAATAGTACTACTATCACCCCTGATGCTGCCGCTGATATGATCTTAATTGGTAATTATGGAACTACTAATGCTTTGGCTAATATCTTCTACCCCGGCTAAGCAATCACCAACATTACTACGAGTACTTTTACTACTATTACTACTGATGATGATGATGATGATGACAGTGCTGCTACATTTTATTAAGCTTGGTAAAACTGTAGCAGTGGCTGCCTATAATAATCTCACCCCTCACACCACCTTTCTCTTCTATCTGGCGCTGACATTATTTCTTTTCTTTTTTCATCTCAAAAATGCTTCTACTACTGCCTCTACCCTTGTCAAACATCTGTTGTTGTTGTTGTTAACCTATTATTTATTCATCCTTGTTAGTAATCCTCCGTAAAGTCCATGCTTTATCATTCATTTTTCCTTTCAAAGACGCCTTGTTTCCACGGTGTATTAGAATGCAGCTGAATGATAAAGCCAGGGAAATAAAAATGGCTTAATTAATTTCTTTGGGGAAAAAATAAAAAACATATCAGAAAGAGATTAACTGTCTCCCATTCAACTCTTGACATTACCCTGCACTAAGATCTATTAATAAACATCGCAGTTCTGTCAGGAATGATTATAAACGTGATCTTCTTGTCAGAATTGATGACGTATGTTAATTTACTGTTATTCTATTGTGCTGGGATTGATGACATGTGTCATAATACTTTCAAGATTGATGAGAGACGTTACTCTATTGATTTTAGAGATAATGACAAATGTTATTCTATTGTACTGGGATTGATGACATATGCCACAGGACTTTCAGGACTGAAGACAGACATTACTCTATTGTACCAGGAATAATGACATACGTCACAATACTTTTAAGACTAACGACAAATGTTTATCTATTGTACCAGAATTGATAACATATGCCACAGGGATAATGACAAATGTTATTCTATATTACCAGGATTGACGATATATGTCACAGGACTTTCAGGACTGATGACAGACATTACTTTATTGTATCAATATCAATGACATACGTCACAGTACTTTTAAGAATAATGACAAATGTTACCTTATTGTACCAGGAATAATGTCATAAGTACCAGTACTTTTCAGACTAATGATAGATGTTACTCTATTGTACCGGGGTAGACGACATATGACAGTTATGGATAATGACAAATGTTATTCTATTGTACCGGGATTGATGACATATGTCACAGGACATTCAGGACTGATGATAGAAGTTATTCTATTGTACCAAGTATTAATGACATACGTCACAATACGTTTAAGACTAATGGCAAATGTTACCGTATTGCACCGGGATTGATGACATACGACAAATAGGGATAATGACAAATGTTATTATATTGTACTGGGATTGATGATATGTCACAGGACTTTCAGGACTGATGACAAATATTACTTTAATGTACCAAGAAAAATGACACACGTCACAATACTTTTAGGGCTAGTGACAAATGTTACTCTATTGCACTGGGATTGATGACATATGTCCCAATACTTTTAGGGCTAGTGACAAATGATACTCTATTGTACTGGGATTAATGTCATATGTCCCGATACTTTTAGGGCTAGTGACAAATGTTACTCTATTGCACTGGGATTGATGACATATGTCCCAATACTTTAAGGGCTAGTGACAAACGCTACTCTATTGTACTGGGATTAATGTCATATGTCCCGATACTTTTAGGGCTAGTGACAAATGTTACTCTATTGCACTGGGATTGATGACATATGTCCCAATACTTTAAGGGCTAGTGACAAACGCTACTCTATTGTACTGGGATTAATGTCATATGTCCCGATACTTTTAGGGCTAGTGACAAATGTTACTCTATTGCACTGGGATTGATGACATATGTCCCAATACTTTAAGGGCTAGTGACAAACGCTACTCTATTGTACTGGGATTAATGTCATATGTCCCAATACTTTTAGGGCTAGTGACAAATGTTACTCTATTGTACTGGGATTGATGACATGTCCCGATACTTTTAGGGCTTGTGACAAATGTTACTCTATTGCACTGGGATTGATGACATTTGTCAGAGGACTTTCGGGACTGATGACAGAGGTTATTTCACTGAACCAGAATGGAGGACGTCTATCTTTGTATCAAAATGACATAAGGAAGACATCATCGTCGTCACTGCATCCTAAGTCTAATGAGAGGTGTCCTCATATAACGTAAAGAGCGGAAGCTAAACGTCACAAGGCGTAAGTCCTTGTAACATAAAGCCCGATTGGCAGAGGACTTCTTCAATGAACGTAACATTGTAACAGACGTTATCAGAATGTAATGACGTATTGCAGAAGTCGGTGTTACGCAAGAAACGATTTCCGACGTCACTGTGAAATATAGATCTACGTAATAAGTAAAATTATTTTTTTCAAATCAATGCAACATACGCAATGAAGAAATTAAAACAAAAGTATTCCAATGCGAATTTCTACTTTATCCTCCATCTAATAATTAATAAAAAAGATTTTTTGCAATCTATTTTTATTGAAGGTCTAACAAATACGTCGATGCTTTAGCACAATGAAACAATCAGCTGGGAATTCTGTTAAGCTCTACTGACCAAGTTCAATGAAAAAATTTATTCTACGCTTGAATATAGACGATAACATTTAGCGATAAGGATAAAGAAAATAACTGGTTATGTACTTGGATAAGATAACAATCTCCTCTAATCTTTAGCAGAGGGAATATCTAGGCTTTAGAAATCAGGCTTGCTAGGCTAAATGTTTATCATAAAATAGGACTGCAAGGCTTTAGTCGTTGGTTTCAAGTAGAGAAAAAAAGAAATTTTAATTGGATAACAACTTACGGTTTAGTGAGAATTTTCAAGAAAATCACATTGAATATAGTTTGAACTCATTTCAAATTTCCTAATAATCTTATATCGATAAATCAGTCACTTTTAACTTAATTCTTGAGGAAAAAAATAAAAAATAAAAAGATAATTACAAACTGAACGTATTTTCCCCTTAAATGTCCGTCTTAAAAAAAATAAAACTCATTATTTACTGTATATTACTCACCATTAACGTACATCTTTAACAAAATCTATTGCGTATAATTCGCAATTTCCTTGCTTCCTTAATAATTTCCATAATAATCTTCAAGTAAATACATTAATGCGCATTTCGTTTAATATTTCTTTAGCGTAAATATTAGATGTAAGCCATGTAAACCTTAAGTAAAACTTTTCACATATTGCATTTAATTCTCAGTTGGCGTAAATCTTGAAAAAAAAATCCACATTATTATATAGAAAATGAAAAAAAAAAAGACTATCTGACATCTATTACGTATAATGCTCCTTTGTAATGAATCTAAAATAAAAACACTTACAATTATGTAGTATTCCCTAATATGAAAATATGACACCTATAAAAATGCATTCTCCAAAATTTGAGATTAAAAAATCCAAATATTAAATTCTTGCAGATCATTAGAAAAAATGAAAGATGAACATGGATTAAAAATGACTTAACGACACAGTAGGAAATGCGTTATATAAGATGGAAAATGGGGAAAAAAAAATAAAAAATAAAAAACTGCAGAAATATTTTTTGAGAAAATATGCCGCATGTTTTTGTCATATCTCTATATCTCTCAATGATACAGTCGTCATGATAAGCTCTGGAAAACGTAATTTATTTTTTTCATTTTAACCAGAAGTCAAAAAGTAAAAAAAAAAATAAAACAAGGAAAAATGTATAGATATTTGAAGTGTTGCTGTATTTTTAATTATTGTTAAGGTATATATATATATATATATATATATATATATATATATATATATATATATACTGTATATGTGTATTTAAATTATACAAATTATAGATAAAGTGTATATATATATATATATATATATATATATATATATATATATATACAGTCTATACATGCATACATATATGTGCATTTATATAAATATATATATATATATATATATATATATATATATATATAATCATATATATATGCATTATATATATAAATATGTATATGCATATATTTACAGCGTATATACTTATATACAAATATATATATGCATATATATATGCATATATAAATGCATCATATATATACACACACACGCGCACATATATATATATATATATATATATATATATATATATGCATATATATATATATATATATATATATAGAGTATATATATTCATACATATATGTATATATGTGCATATATATCTATATGTATCTATATATATATGCATATAAATGCATATATATATCTATATATGCATGTATATATGTATATGCATTTACATATATATATGTATATATATATATATATACATATATATATATACTGTATATATATATATATATTTATATGCATATAAATGCATATATATAAATATTCATAGATACATATACCAAGGCACTTCCCCCAATTATGGGGGATAGCCGACATCAAACAAATGAAAAAAAAAAAAAAAGCCGGACGAGGGACTCAACCGACTTCCGCTGGTACTGCTAGGGTGCCACAGCCCACCCTCCCCCGTTATCCACCACAGATGATGATTCATAATGCTGAATCCCCTACTGCTGCTGCCTCCGCGGTCATCCAAGGCGACCGGGGGACGCATTTATATGCATATGTATAGATATATATAATTATGTGTATATATATATGTGTATATATATATTTATATATTTATATATATGTCCATATATATACATATATATATATATATATACATATATATACATATATTTATATACATATATATGCATATATATATATATATATATGCATATATATACACATATTTATATATGCATATAAATGCACATATATGAATATGAATATGTATGTATATATATATGCATATATATCTGCATATATATAAATATATATATATATATATATATATATATATATATATATATATATATATATATATATAATATATATGCATATATATAAATAAATATATAAATAAATATATATATATACTGTATATATATATATATATATATATATATATATATATATATATATATATATATTCTATTTGAATCAACATTCTTGAAAAGAGGTCATTTGACTTTTTTTTCTCGCTGCATAAAAATATGAGTTAAAGCTACTCTGTTGTTCAACCATTATTGGATAGTAAAGAAGTTGTTATAAGTGTCTTCTTTATTAACAAATAAGTAGCCATGTTAATAACGCCTTTAAAAACAAAGAAGCAGCTACATCATAAACTGGTTCTCCAATACAAAAGATGTTACTGTGTTATTAACGACTAAGGATGCTGTATTATTAGGCGCTCTGTACGAACAATAAGAATTCTGTGTCATTAATGACTAAAGATATTGAATTATCAAGGCGAATTTTACGAACGATACGGATTCTGTGTCTCTAACGACTAAGGATGATGAATTATCAGGCCGCTTTTTACGAAAAATAAGGATTCTGTGTCATTAACGACTAAGGATATTGAATTATCAAGGCGCTTTTTACAAACAATAAGGATTCTGTATTATTAACAACTAAGGATATTGAATTATCAAGGCGCTTTTTACAAACAATAAGGATTCTGTATCATTAACAACTAAGGATATTGAGTTATCAAGGCGCTTTTCACAAACAATAAGGATTCTGTATCATTAACAACTAAGGATATTGAGTTATCAAGGTGCTTTTTACGAACAATAAGAATTCTGTGTCATTAACGACTAAGGATATTGAATTATCAAGGTGCTTTTTACAAACAATAAGGATTCTGTGTCATTAACGACTAAGGATATTGAATTATCAAGGCGCTTTTCATAAACAATAAGGATTCTGTGTCATTAACGACTAAGGATATTGAATTATCAAGGTGCTTTTTACAAACAATAAGGATTCTGTGTCATTAACGACTAAGGATATTGAATTATCAAGGCGCTTTTCACAAACAATAAGGATTCTGTATCATTAACAACTAAGGATATTGAATTATCAAGGTGCTTTTTACAAACAATAAGGATTCTGTGTCATTAACGACTAAGGATATTGAATTATCAAGGCGCTTTTCATAAACAATAAGGATTCTGTGTCATTAATGAATAAGAATATTGAATTATCAAGGCGCTTTTTACGAACAATAAGGATCCTGTGTCATTAATGACAAAGGATATTGAATTATCAAGGCACTTTTTACGAACATTAAGGTAACAACTAATGATATTGAATTATCAGGCACTTTTTACAAATAATAAGGATTCTGTGTCATTAACGACTAAGGATAATGAATTATCAAGGCGCTTTTTACGAACAATAAGGATCCTGTGTCATTAATGACAAAGGATATTGAATTATCAAGGCACTGTATAAGAACAATAAGGTAACAACTAATGATATTGAATTACCAGGCACTTTTTACAAATAATAAGGATTCTGTGTCATTAACGACTAAAGATAATGAATTATCAAGGCGCTTTTTACAAACAATAAGGATTCTGTATCATTAACAACTAAGGATATTGAGTTATCAAGGGGCTTTTCACAAACAATAAGGATTCTGTATCATTAACAACTAAGGATATTGAGTTATCAAGGCGCTTTTCACAAACAATAAGGATTCTGTATCATTAACAACTAAGGATATTGAATTATCAAGGTGCTTTTTACAAACAATAAGGATTCTGTGTCATTAACGACTAAGGATATTGAATTATCAAGGCGCTTTTCATAAACAATAAGGATTCTGTGTCATTAATGAATAAGAATATTGAATTATCAAGGCGCTTTTTACGAACAATAAGGATCCTGTGTCATTAATGACAAAGGATATTGAATTATCAAGGCACTTTTTACGAACATTAAGGTAACAACTAATGATATTGAATTATCAGGCACTTTTTACAAATAATAAGGATTCTGTGTCATTAACGACTAAGGATAATGAATTATCAAGGCGCTTTTTACGAACAATAAGGATTCTGTGTCATTAACGACTAAGGATATTGAATTATCAAGGCGCTTTTTACGAACAATAAGGATTCTGTGTCATTAACGACTATGGATAATGAATTATCAAGGCGCTTTTTAGGAACAATAAGGATTCTGTGTCATCAACGACTAAGGATATTGAATTATCAAGGCGCTTTTAAGGAACAATAAGGTTTCTGTGGCATTAACGCCTAAGGATATTGAATTATCAAGGCGCTTTTTATGAACAATAAGGATTCTGTATCATTAATGACTAAGGATATTGAATTTTCAAGGCGCTTTTTACGAATAAGGATTCTGTGCCAATAACGACTAAGGGTAATGAATTATCAAGGCGCTTTATACGAACAATAAGGATTCTGTGTCATTAAGGACTATGGAAAATAAATTATCAAGGCGCTTTTTACAAACAATAAGGATTCTGTATCATTAACGACTAAGGATAATGAATTATCAAGGCGCTTTTTACAAACAATATGGATTCTGTGTCATTAAGGACTAAGGATAATAAATTATCAAGGCGCTTTATACGAACAATAAGGATTCTGTGTCATTAACGACTAAGGATATTGAATTATCAAGGCGCTTTTTACGAACAATAAGGATTCTGTGTCATTAACGACTAAGGATAATGAATTATCAAGGCGCTTTTTACAAACAATAAGGATTCTGTATCATTAACGACTAAGGATAATGAATTATCAAGGCGCTTTTTACAAACAATAAGGATTCTGTGTCATTAACGCCTAAGGATATTGAATTATCAAGGCGCTTTATACGAACAATAAGGATTCTGTGTCATTAAGGACTAAGGATAATAAATTATCAAGGCGCTTTATACGAACAATAAGGATTCTGTGTTATTAAGGACTAAGGATATTGAATTATCAAGGCGCTTTTTACGAACAATAAGGATTCTGTATCATTAACGACTAAGGATATTGAATTATCAAGGCGCTTTTTACGAACAATAAGGATTCTGTATCATTAACGACTAAGGATATTGAATTATCAAGGCGCTTTACACGAACAATAAGGATTATGTGTCATTAACGACTTAGGACTAAGGATATTGAATTATCAACGCGCTTTATACGAACAATAAGGATTCTGTGTCATTGTTATAGTCTTCAAAATCAAAGAAGCGACTGCATAATGAACGTATTCTTTAATAACACAGACAAAGAATTCATGTTATTATTGCATTTCCATTCTTGGAAATGACATGAAAATATTTATAAATTCTCAATCGTAATATAATTATTATCCCACACTATTTTTTATCTTAGGTTTATTAACATTCATTGAACTTTTTTTTTTTTAGATCAAACATGACGCTATGGTTTAATTACAATATCAACAACAATATTAACAATTGCAATGACAATGTTTTACGACAAATTATGGCTGCATCATTAGAGTTAATTGAAATGTCTCTAATCCAAATTGTATCTTTTAGAGCACTTCATTTGTCATGATTTGTATTTACTAAAACACACCTTTTGATTTAATGTTTTCTTTCTATTGAAATCCTCTGGAAAAGCCTATCGGGTTTGATTATATATATATATATATATATATATATATATATATATATATATATATATATATATATATACAGATATAGATATATATATATATATATATATATATATATATATATATATACACATATGTATGTATGTATATATATACATATGTACATATATATACACACGCACACACACACACACACACACACACACACACACATATATATATATATATATATATATATATATATATATATATATATATATATATATAATGTATGTATGTATCATATGATATAATTTGCATCCTTTTATAGAAGATTTTTGTCTTAGTTCGCATTATTTCGAATAAGAACTTTGATGAGATTAGCATTTCTTCGAAGAAACACCCAGAATGATTTCCATTCCTCCATAAATTCTGTTGATTTTAATAATAATTTCCGAGTGAGAACTTTAGACTTGGTGTTTATATTTCCTTCTGCATCCTCTTGAATAAGCCGCTTTATTGAATTGGTTTAGAAGACAGACAGCAACAAAAGGTTGACGCGAAACACTCTTCAGGTAAAACGGACGCGCAGATAATAGATTAAAAAAGGTCGAATCAGAAAGGAAACGAGGCTTAAGCTTATGTTGCAAGACATGGCAACAAAACAACTGTTTTTAACTTTTATCAATTCCTTTTGAAATGCCAAGGACTCAATTGAGAGAGAGAGAGAGAGAGAGAGAGAGAGAGAGAGAGAGAGAGAGAGAGAGAGAGAGAGAGAGAGAGAGAGAGAGAGAGTGGGGAGGTGACCGCATCTAATTGATTAGGGAATGACCCTCATCTGTATTTATTAGTTCCAGATGTAAGAAGGGATGCCTATCATCTATAATAAACAGATATTAATAGTGATCAGGGCGCTTAGAATCCATCATCAACATCCTGCAGACCTAGCAATTGCCGACTAAACTGACATTGTGGGAAAAAAAATAACGATAATTGTTTCGAGTTTTTAAGTCAGCTTAGTTTATAAATTATAGCAACCTTTTAAGGAGACTTAACCTACATATCGGTGCTCGACTGCTCATTGTTTCCCTATAAATGTAATATCCCTTAATATTTAGACAGTGAATTGAAATATCTCCATATTATTTTCTTATATCATGGACAATCCTTTAAAAACTATGAATCCAGCATAACGTAAATACCTTAGTCGATGGCTAACTGAATATTTTAATCAACAGCTAACTGCCTACTTCAGGCAACAGCTAACTGAGTACTTTAACCAACTGCCAAGTAAATACTTTAGTCCAAAGCTAACTAACTAAGTACTTAAGTCCACAGCTAATTGAATACTTTAGTTAACAGCTAAGTAAATATTGTAATCATCAGCTAACTAAATAATTAAGGTAACAGCTAATTGAATATTTTAGTCTACATATAACTGAATACTTTAGTCAACCGCTAATAGAATACTTTAGCCAACAGCTAAGCGAATATTTTAATCATCAGCAAACTAAATACTTCAGGCAACAGCTAATTGAATACTTTAGTCTATAGCTAACTAAATACTTTGGTCAACAGCTAAGTGAATATTTTAATCATCAGCTAACTAAATACTTCAGGACAACTGCTAATTTAATACTTTAGTCAACAGCTAACGAAATACTTTAGTTAACCGTTAATTGAATACTTTAGTCAACAGCTAAGATAATATTTTATTCATCAGCTAACTAAATACTTCAGGGAACAGCTAATTCAATATCTTAGTCTACAGCTAACGAAATATTTTAGTATACAGCTAACGAAATACTTTAGTCTACAGCTAACTGAATACTTATTCAAATGCTAACAAAATATTTTAGTCAACAGCTAAATGAATACTTTAGTCAACAGCTAAGTGAATATTTTAATCATCAGCTAAGTAAATATTTCAGGGAACAGCTAATTTAATACTTTTGTCTTCAGTTATATGAATACTTTAGTCAACAGCCAACGAAATACTTCAGTCTACAACTAACTGAATACTTTAGTGAACAGTTAACGAAATACCTTAGGCTACAACTAACTGAAGACTTTAGTCAACAGCTAGCGAAATACTTTAGTTAACCGT
>NC_090752.1:71722995-71727995 GCF_036898095.1 Palaemon carinicauda | reverse complement strand
AATATTTAAATGTGGAAGTTTTGAGGCTAATATCCTCCATCGTTCAAGTATAATATTTAAATGTGGAAGTTTTAAGACTAATATCCTCCATCGTTCAGGAATAATATTTAAGTGTGGAAGTTTTAAGGAAAATCCTCCATCGTTCAGGAATAACCTTTAAATGTGGAAGTTTTAAGGCTAATATCCTCCATCGTTCAGGAATATTTAAATGTGGAAGTTTTGAGGCTAATATCCTCCATCGTTCAGGAATAATATTAAATGTGGAAATTTTGAGGCTAATATCCTTCATCGTTCAGGAATACCATTTAAATGTGGAGTTTTAAGGCTAATTTTCTCCATCGTTCAGGAATAATATTTAAAGTGGAAGTTTTAAGGCTAATTTCCTCCATCGTTCAGGAATAACATTTAAATGTGGAAGTTTTAAGGCTAATATCTTCCATCGTTCAGGAATAATATTTAAATGCAGGAAGTTTTAAGGCTAATATCCTTCCATCGTTCAGGAATATTTAAATGTGGAAGTTTTAAGGCTAATTTCCTCCATCGTTCAGGAATAATATTTAAGTGTGGAAGTTTTAAGGCTAATTTCCTCCATCGTTCAGGAATAATATTTAAATGTGGAAGTTTTAAGGCTAATATCCTCCATCGTTCAGGAATAATATTTAAATGTGGAAGTTTTAAGGCTAATATCCTCCATCGTTCAGGAATAAATTTAAGTGTGGAAGTTTTAAGGCTAATATCCTCCATCGTTCAGAAATAACATTTAAATGTGGAAGTTTTAAGGCTAATATCCTCCATCGTTCAGGAATACTATTTAAATGTGGAAGTTTTAAGGCTAATATCCTCCATCGTTCAGGAATAATATTCAAATGTGGAAGTTTTGAGGCTAATATCCTCCATCGTTCAGGAATACATTTAAATGTGGAAGTTTTAGGCTAATTTCCTCCATCGTTCAGGAATAACATTTAAATGTGGAAGTTTTGAGGCTAATATCCTCCATCGTTCAGGAATACAATATTTAAATGTGGAAGTTTTAAGGCTAATATCCTCCATCGTTCAGGAATAATATTTAAATGTGGAAGTTTTAAGGCTAATATCCTCCATCGTTCAGGAAATAACATTTAAATGTGGAAGTTTTAAGGCTAATATCCTCCATCGTTCAGGAATACTATTTAAATGTGGAAGTTTTAAGCTAATATCCTCCATCGTTCAGGAATAATATTTAAATGTGGAAGTTTTAGGCTAATATCCTCCATCGTTCAGGAATAACATTTAAATGTGGAAGTTTTAAGGCTAATATCCTCCATCGTTCAGGAATAACATTTAAATGTGGAAGTTTTGAGGCTAATATCCTCCATCGTTCAGGAATAATATTTAAATGTGGAAGTTTTAAGGCTAATATCCTCCATCGTTCAGGAATAATATTTAAATGTGGAAGTTTTAAGGCTAATATCCTCCATCACGTTCAGGAATAACATTTAAATGTGGAAGTTTTGAGGCTAATATCCTCCATCGTTCAGGATAATATTTAAATGTGGAAGTTTTAAGGCTAATATCCTCCATCGTTCAGGAATAATATTTAAATGTGGAAGTTTTAAGGCTAATATCCTCCATATCGTTCAGGAATAATATTTAAATGTGGAAGTTTTGAGGCTAATATCCTCCATCGTTCAGGAATAATATTTAAATGTGGAAGTTTTAAGGCTAATATCCTCCATCGTTCAGGAATAATATTAAATGTGGAAGTTTTAAGGCTAATATCCTTCCATCACGGAGGAATAATATTCAAATGTGGAAGTTTTAAGGCTAATATCCTTCCTCGTTCAGGAATAATATTCAAATGTGGAAGTTTTAAGGCTAATATCCTCATCGTTCAGGAATAATATTTAAATGTGGAAGTTTTAAGGCTAATATCCTCATCGTTCAGGAATAATATTTAAATGTGGAAGTTTTAAGGCTAATATCCTCATCGTTCAGGAATAATATTTAAATGTGGAAGTTTTAAGGCTAATATCCTCATCGTTCAGGAATAATATTTAAATGTGGAAGTTTTAAGGCTAATATCCTCATCGTTCAGGAATAATATTTAAATGTGGAAGTTTTAAGGCTAATATCCTCATCGTTCAGGAATAATATTTAAATGTGGAAGTTTTAAGGCTAATATCCTCATCGTTCAGGAATAATATTTAAATGTGGAAGTTTTAAGGCTAATATCCTTCATCGTTCAGGAATAATATTTAAATGTGGAAGTTTTAAGGCCAATATTCATCCATCGTTCAGGAATAATATTTAAATGTGGAAGTTTTAAGGATGATATCCTCCATCGTTCAGGAATAATATTTAAATGTGGAAGTTTTAAGGCCAATATCCTCATCACTTCAGGAATAATATTTAAATGTGGAAGTTTTAAGGCTAATATTCTCCATCTGTCAGGAATAATATTTAAATGTGAAAGTTTTAAGCTAATATCCTCCATCGTTCAGGAATAATATTTAAATGTGGAAGTTTTAAGGCTAATATCTCCATCATTCAGGAATAATATTTAAATGTGGAAGTTTTAAGCTAATATCCTCCATCTTCAGGAATAATATTAAATGTGAAGTTTTAAGGCTAATATCCTCCATCGTTCAGGAATAATATTTAAATGTGGAAGTTTTAAGGCTAATATCCTCCATCGTTCAGGAATAATATTTAAATGTGGAAGTTTTAAGGCTAATATTCTCCATCGTTCAGGAATAATATTCAAATGTGGAAGTTTTAAGGCTAATATCCTCCATCGTTCAGGAATAATATTCAAATGGGAAGTTTTAAGGCTAATATTTCCATCGTTCAGGAATAATATTCAAATATGGAAGTTTTAAGGCTAATATTCTCCATCGTTCAGGAATAATATTAAATGAGGAGTTTTAAGGCTAATATCCTCCATCGTTCAGGAATAATATTCAAATGTGGAAGTTTTAAGGCTAATATCTCCATCGTTCAGGAATAATATTTAAATGTGGAAGTTTTAAGGCTAATATCCTCCATCATTCAGGAATAATATTCAAATGTGGAAGTTTTAAGGCTAATATCCTCCATCGTTCAGGAATAATATTCAAATGGGAAGTTTTAAGGCTAATATCCTCCATCGTTCAGGAATAATATTTAAATGTGGAAGTTTTAAGGCTAATATCCTCCATCGTTCAGGAATAATATTAAATGAGTAGTTTTAAGGCTAATATCCTCCATCGTTCAGGAATAATATTTAAATGTGGAAGTTTTAAGGCTAATATCCTCCATCGTTCAGGAATAATATTTAAATGTGAAGTTTAAGGCTAATATCCTCCATCGTTCAGGAATAATATTCAAATGTAAGTTTTAAGGCTAATATCCTCCATCGTTCAGGAATAATATTTAAATGTGGAGTTTAAGGCTAATATCCTCCATCGTTCAGGAATAATATTTAAATGTGAGTTTTAAGGCTAATATCCTCCATCGTTCAGGAATATTTAAATATGAAGTTTTAAGGCTAATATCCTCCATCGTTCAGGAATAATATTTAAATGTGGAAGTTTCAAGGCTAATATCCTCCATCGTTCAGGAATAATATTTAAATGTGAAGTTTCAAGGCTAATATCCTCCATCGTTCAGGAATAATATTTAAATGTGAAGTTCTAAGGCTATATCCTCCATCGTTCAGGAATAATATTTAAATGTGGAAGTCTAAGGCTAATATCCTCCATCGTTCAGGAATAATATTTAAATGTGGAAGTTTTAAGGCTAATATCCTCCATCGTTCAGGAATAATATTTAAATGTGGAAGTTTTAAGGCTAATATCCTCCATCGTTCAGGAATAATATTTAAATGTGGAAGTTTTAAGGCTAATATCCTCCATCGTTCAGGAATAATATTTAAATGTGGAAGTTTTAAGGCTAGTATCCTCCATCGTTCAGGAATAATATTTAAATGTGGAAGTTTTAAGGCTAGTATCCTCCATCGTTCAGGAATAATATTTAAATGTGGAAGTTTTAAGGCTAGTATCCTCCATCGTTCAGAATAATATTTAAATGTGAAGTTTTAAGGCTAGTATCCTCCATCGTTCAGGAATAATATTTAAATGTGAAAGTTTTAAGGCTAGTATCCTCCATCGTTCAGGAATAATATTTAAATGTGGAAGTTTTAAGGCTAGTATCCTCCATCGTTCAGGAATAATATTTAAATGTGAAGTTTTAAGGCTAATATCCTCCATCGTTCAGGAATAATATTTAAATGTGAAGTTTAAGGCTAGTATCCTCCATCGTTCAGGAATAATATTTAAATGTGGAAGTAAGGCTAATATCCTCCATCGTTCAGGAATAATATTTAAATGTGGAAGTTCTAAGGCTAGTATCCTCCATCGTTCAGGAATAATATTTAAATGTGAAGTTTAAGGCTAATATCCTCCATCGTTCAGGAATAATATTTAAATGTGGAAGTTTTAAGGCTAATATCCTCCATCGTTCAGGAATAATATTTAAATGTGGAAGTTTTAAGGCTAATATCCTCCATCGTTCAGGAATAATATTTAAATGTGGAAGTTTAAGGCTAATATCCTCCATCGTTCAGGAATATATAAAATGTGGAAGTTTTAAGGCTAATATCCTCCATCGTTCAGAATAATATTTAAATGTGGAAGTTTTAAGGCTAATATCCTCCATCGTTCAGGAATAATATTTAAATGTGGAAGTTTTAAGGCTAATATCCTCCATCGTTCAGAATAATATTTAAATGTGGAAGTTTTAAGGCTAATATCCTCCATCGTTCAGAATAATATTTAAATGTGGAAGTTTTAAGGCTAGTATCCTCCATCGTTCAGAATAATATTTAAATGTGAAGTTTTAAGGCTAATATCCTCCATCGTTCAGAATAATATTTAAATGTGAAGTTTTAAGGCTAATATCCTCCATCGTTCAGGAATAATATTTAAATGTGAAGTTTTAAGGCTAATATCCTCCATCGTTTAGGAATAATATTTAAATGTGAA
>NC_090752.1:71700495-71707995 GCF_036898095.1 Palaemon carinicauda | reverse complement strand
TTTCTAATGAAATAAAAATGCGAATTTCTATTCTTTATCAGAAGTAAATTCCATGGACGAAATCAATGATTTGATAACAAGAACCCTCTATAAAAAAAAAAAAAAAATTGCATCCCATTTTCCAATGTTAAGATTGCTAAACAAACCTTTGAAAAACTAAACGTACTAATTCTGAGGACGAGGTTTCGCAAGGAGTCTAGGCAATGGCTTGACGTTCATTGCTGCTACAGAGTTCGATGGAATTGTTACATAGAAATTTTTATTACAATGGTTGTGAGAAAATCCTCTCCCAGATGAAAAAAAAGGTGATCGATAGAAATAAAAGTCCAGAGAGAGAGAGAGAGAGAGAGAGAGAGAGAGAGAGAGAGAGAGAGAGAGAGAGAGAGAGAGAGAGAGAGAGGTTCTAACATCTCAGTAAAATTAGAATATGAGACACTTAAAAATGGTATGACAACCTTGGCAGAAAACGAGAGAGAGAGAGAGAGAGAGAGAGAGAGAGAGAGAGAGAGAGAGAGAGAGAGAGAGAGAGAGAGAGAGTTGCGAATAAATCCTTCTACATACTTTAGCAGCATCGTATTAGTTTGTTGGCAATTGAGTTGCAATATTAACCAATCTTTCCTTATGCTTCATTGTAGAAATTGCATCTATTTATTTTCCTCCATTCAAAGCACTGAAATGACATAGAATTCTAATGGGCAAATATACTGTAGTGCTGTTTATAATCATTATTATAATATTTATTTACTTCTCATTTTTATCTTATATCAGGATTGTAAACAACGAAGCCCTTAATTCTGAATATCCACCTTAAATGCAAACGTAAATGAAGTAATCTCTGTAAGTGGAGACTGTAATAAGTTATTATTATTATTATTATTATTATCATTATTACTTGCAGCTACAACCGTAGTTGGAAAAGCAGGATGCTATAAGCCCATGGGCCCCAACAGGGAAAATAGCCTAGTGAGGAAAGGAAAGGAGGAAAATAATATATTTTAAGAAGAGTAACAACACCAAAATAAATATCTCCTATATATTCTATAAAAAAACTTAACAAAACAAGAGGAAGAGAAATAAGATAGAATAGTGTGCTCAAGTGTATCGTCAAGCAAGAGAACTCTAACCCAAGACAGTGAAAGGCCATGGTACAGAGGTTATGGCACTACCCAAGACCAGAGAACAATGGTTTGATTTTGGAGTGTCTTAGAATAGCTGCTTACCATAGCTAAAGAGTATCATCTACCCCTACCAAGAGGAAAGTAGCCACTGAACAATTACAGTGCAGTAACCCTTAAGTGAAGAAGAATTGTTTGGTAATCTGTGTTGTCAGGTGTATGAGGACACAGGAGGATATGTAAAGAATAGGGAAGACTATTCAGTGTGTGTGTGTGTGTGTGTGTGTGTGTGTGTGTAGGCAAAGGGAAAAACCGTAACCAGAGAGAATGTTCAAATGTAGTACTGTCTGGTCAGTCAAAAGACCCCATACCTCTCTAGCGGTAGTATCTCAACGGGTGGCTGGTGGCTCATTACTATTCCTGTCATCTCCAATTAATTTCTTTAGACGAATTGCAATCACATACACACACTCTTGCACTTTGCAGTTAACTAACAACTCTTATACGGGATTTTTTCCTTGTTGTGGCCCTTGGGCATATAGCATTCTGCTTTCCAAGTACAGTTGTAGATTTACTAATGATAACAACTATAATAATAATGATTATAATAAATATTTAAAAAATGGTTATGAAATAGGAAAGACATCTGTTCACATTTGACAAGTCATTAAATGTGGGGATAATTAACGTGAGGAAATACTTTGCCTATCGCCATGTTTAGCAGACCTGTACTAGTCAGGGCCACCTATACTAGGTTGGTTTGCTCTGAACAATAAGACTAAAATCTCCCATCATCACCAATCCATAGTGGCCTGCGTGATAATGAAAACTGCACAAACCCCAGACACGAATTGACATGTCTGAGGCCTTTGTCGTGCAGTGGACTAGAACCGACTGCATTTATTGTTGTTTCTATAGGACACGAGATCGAAATTAAAGAAGGATAAGCATGTGAAGTAAAGCTTCTGGAAAACAAAATGAGATTATGGCAGGTAAAATGCCACTTTCTCTAAAAAGAAAAGTATTTAATCCGGTCTTGCCAATTTTAACTTATGCATCAGAAACTTGGAGCCTTACTAAAGCCCTAAAACATAAGCTACTTACAACTCAAAGAGCTATGGAAAGAATACTGATGGAAATAACACTTAAGATACAAAAAGAGCAACACGGATACGAGAACAACCTATAGTAGAGGATATTCTAACAACATATAAGAAAAAGAAATGGACGTGGGCAGGACGTATAATGAGAATATCAAATGATAGATAGACATTAGGAATAACAGAATGAGTCCCTAGAGATTGCTAAAGAAGACCAGGAAGAGATGACGATGGATTGTCGAACTAAGAAAGTTTGCGGGTGTGGACTGGCACAGAGAGACAATAAACAGACGCAAATGCTAGGACATGTCTGAACTCTCTGTTCTGCAGAGAATTAGTAACGGCTGATGATGATGATGATGATGATGATACATACATATATATATATATATATATATATATAATATATATATATATATATATATATATATAAACTTTAACGTAGTAAAAGGGTTTGTATATTGCCATGATCAGCAAAGCTGTACTTGTCATGGCCACCCATACTAGGCTGGGTTGCTGTGAGTGATCAGACTGAAGTACCCCACCATCACCACTTCGCACTGGCAAGCGTGGTGATAAAACTGCCAAACCCGATATAAGAAGAAGGACATAATATTATTATTATTATTATTATTATTATTATTACTAGCTAAGCTACAACACTAGTTTGAAAAGTAGGATGCTATAAACCCAGAAGCACCAATAGGGAAAATAGCCCAGTGAGGAAAGGAAACAAGGGAAAGTAAAATATTTTAAGAAAAGTAAGAACGTAACATTAAAATAATTTCCTTTATAAACTATAAAAACTTTAATAAAACAAGAGGAAGAGAAATTAGATAGGATAATGTGACCGAGTATCGTCCTAGAAGAGCTGCTAACCATAGCTAAAGAGTCTCTTCTAACCTTACTAAGAGAAAATGGCCATAGAACAATTACAGTGCAGTAACCCTTTGGGTGAATAAGAATTGTTTGGTAATCTCAGTGTTGTCAGGTGTATGAGGACAGGAGAATCTGTAAAAAATACGCCAGACTATTCGGTGTATGTATAGGCAAAGGGAAAGTGAACCGTAACCAGAGAGAGGGATCCAATGTAGTACTGTCTGGCCAGTCAAATGACCCCATAACTCTAACGGTAATATCTCATCGAGTGGGTGGTGCCCTGCCCAACCTACTACCTTTGTCCTGCAGTGGACTATAAATGACTGTATTGGTTGTTGTTGTTGTATGTATGTGTGTGTATATATATATATATATATATATATATATATATATATATATATATATATATATATATATATATATATATATATATATATGTATATATATATATATATATATATAGATAGATAGATAGATAGATAGATGCTCATGGGTGTTTAATAACCCACGAAAATATTCAAAGTTTTTAATATATTTTTCAAATTTCAAGACTAAAACACCACTAGGGGAAGAGATGAAAACAGCTGATATGTTGCTCTAATCAAGTTATGGCAACTAATTATGTAAATCGACTCCAATCCATTATAGACATACTAGTGTATGTGACCCCTAAAGTATTACGGCTAAATATTTAGAAAGATATACGCTCACATGCAGATTCAACCCTTCCTACCCCCCTTCCTAAATACAACACGCTAATCTTGGTAATTTCTGGAAGATTGTTGTTTTCATAGTTATTGTCGTTCAGCGTGACTGTATGTATGTATGTATGTATGTATGTATGTATGCATGTATATATATATATATATATATATATATATATATATATATATATATATATATATATAATGTACATGCACACATATATATACTATATAAATTATATATATATAATATATATATATATATATATATATATATATATATATACATAATGTATATGTACACATATATATACTATATAAATTATATATATATAATATATATACATATATATATATATATATATATATATATATATATATATATATATATATATATATATATAATCATAATCATCATTACAAGCTAAGCTATAACCCTAGTTGGAAAAGCAAGATGCAATATGTTTAAGGGCTACAAGGAAAAATAGCCTACTGAGGAAAGGAAAATAGGGAAAGAGATGTAATGAACATATATATATATATATATATATATATATATATATATATATATATATATATATATATATATATATATATATACCCAAACACATGCTCTTTATTATATAGGGGAGTTAATAGTAGTCACAAATATACATTGAATCTATTATACTTGGAAATATTAAGTCGCAAAATCCTAAATAATGAAATCACGTCACCTTTAGAATAACTTAAACCCAAGAAGAATAAGATTAAATATGTGTATATAACCCGAACAGTGCCTATCTTTTTCTTTTCCTCCCGAGCCATTCCTTGTCAGGGGAAATTGCTAAACGTTGATAAAAAAAATAATGTCCCGACGAAAAGCTTTTCCATTCTTTGCTTTATCACACAAGTCATCAAGAGAGCGAGGAAGCTGGCAATCTTTATCTACTCTGCACTTGCAGGCAAGAGCATTAACAAGTGATTTATATTACACGGATACGTTTATAAATGATTTGAATAATCTATTCATAAAACATCATATTTCATCGTGATTTATTTATCTTTGGATATCTTAGGTTCGTAATAAAATATGAAAGCTCAAGAAATTTCCACGGCCTGGGGAAACTATTGCAAAGGAACATTTATGATAATATATTCCTAACTTTTTTTTCACGAGAAAAATATTGTTATAAAAAGACTGTAATTGAAGTTTATATAAATATCATAGTTATTTCCACATGTTCATCATGTAAAATAATTTTTCATTAAATAGTATTCAAAGTGATATTGACTCTTTATATATAAAATGAAAATTTTTTCATTCAAGCTAAAATAATTTTCAACTTATGTTAAAAAAAAAAAGAAATTATCCCACTGCACTGTTGCCAAATGACTTAATTTCACACCCACTTGTTATTTGCACACACACACACACACACACACACAGACACACACACACCATGCAATGGATAATTAATAAATTTATATGGTAATGTAAAGTAAGGTGTATGGGATATGGAAGTGCCACCCTTCTACTTCATCCCAAGAGCAGAAAATAAGCGTATGGTGGAATATATATATATATATATATATATATATATAATATATATATATATATATATATATATATATATATTAGTTCTCACACATTATAAAGGAGGATTAGTTTACCCAAGAAAATAAAAAATTGTATTAGTTCCCTATCAATTATGTCCTTATCTTTTTCTAGGTCCTTGTATGGTAAGATTAGTTTCCGTTGTTAGATTCAAACCTTACCCCTAGGCTAAGCCCACACTGCTCTTTCCCTACTAATCTTTCTTCTATAATTTTCCCTGTTATATGTTAAATTTGGCTCTATGATCTCTAGCCCTAATACAAAGTGGCATAATTCGCTTTGGAACCTTTCTCTCCTCCAGACGTGCCTTACAAACCCTGGCCAGTCAATCAAACTTCCACAACTGTATTATAGCTTCGACATCTAAATAGACTTTCCGATATCCTCAACAGTAACTCCCACAGACTTAAACGTACACCAAGGCTCGACATTCTTCCTTCATCTTCCTATGACTTTTCTCTTAACATAAACATTCAACAAACGTCACCGATATATCTAATGCATTCATTTTGAGCAGTTATTGAAACTAACTATACATATATATATATATATATATATATATTATATACATATATATATATATATATATATATATATATATATATATCAATCAACATTTCTCGCTAAAGTATTTACTTAAATTATGCCCTCTCTTTTTTACAGATTAACTTCTTTCTCTCACTCACTTGGGAGGAAGGAATCAGTAAAGTGGGTGCAGTTACTGAGAGATGCCACATGTGGTTCATGTTTGCTAGGACTGTGATCGCTTATTTACTAATCAACCATCAGACTACGCTATTAATGGTTATCATAGCCTGACAGGTACAAAAATTGAAATAAGGGAAGCTACTAGAACCAGCAATATCCAGATTATAGGAAAGATGGAACATATAATACATGCACACAGAGAACACCGGCACACACACACACACTATATATATATATATATATATATATATCTCATTATCTACGGCTATTGATGCAAAGGGCCTCTGTTAGATTTCGCCAGTCGTCTCTACCTTGAACTTTTAAATCAATACTTCTCTATTCATCATCTACTACTTCATGCTTCATAGGACTCAGCCATGTAGGCCTGAGTCTTCCAACTCTTCTAGTACCTTGTGGAGCCCAATTAGAAGTTTGGTGAACTAATCTCTCTTGGGGAGTGCGGAGAGCATGCCCAAACCATCTCCCTCCACCCCTCGCCATGATCTCATCCACATATGACACTCTAGTAATCTCTCTTATAATTTCATTTCTAATCCTGTCCTGTCATTCAACTCCCAATATTCTTTAGAGGGCTTTGTTCTGAAATCTACAAAATCTGTTGGATATTGCTTAATTGTCATACCTTGACCCATGTCCATGTTTTAACACAGATCCCACCGGACGGATACATGACCGGTTTTTTTATGTAATTTCAGGCGATTTGATTTCCAAATTTTACTTAACCTAGCCATTGCCTGATTTGCTTTTTTTAATCTTTCATTAAATTCCAATTCTACCTCATTAATTCTTTCTTCTTAAAATGACAATTCCTCTTCCATTGCATATTCCGCTCCCATCATCTCTTTTGTTTCTTCTATTCATCTTGAGCCCAATCTCAGGTGATATTCCATGCATTCTGGTAAGCAAGCATTGAAAATCCTTTGGTGGTCTGCTAACGAGGACAGCATCGTCAGCATACTCTAGGTCAGCCAATTTCCTATTACCAATCGAGTCCAACCCTCTCCACCATCTCCAACTGTTCTATGCATAAAATCCATGAGGATGAAAAACAACATAGGTGGCAATACATTCCCTTGGAGCATTTCGCTGTTCACTGGAAACTCATTTGATAGGACTCCATAAAAATCCAATTTACACTTGATATGCTCAAAAACAAACTTAATCAAATTTGCATATTCAAGAGGAACTCCATAATAACGCAGGACTCTACATAAATTTGTCCGGTGTACACTAACAAATGTTTTTACTTAGTCCACAAATGCCATCAAAAGTGGAGAATTTCTATATTCTATTCATTGCTATAAAACATGTCTCAAAATGAAAATTCGGACAGTATAACTTGTACTTTTCTAAATCCTGCTTGTTCATTTTTTAAA
>NC_090752.1:71680495-71695495 GCF_036898095.1 Palaemon carinicauda | reverse complement strand
ATATATATATATATATATATATATATATATATATATTTCCGGTCACGCCCAATGGCATTGCTAGACGTATAATTACCGGTCCCTCGGGTAGTGGGGAGGGTGTGAGAAAGGTTGACTCTGCGTCTGTGTGCATATCCATCTAAATATTCAGCCATCAATTTTGACGGCTAGCGTACCCTAGTATAGGATAATTTTTCACGGTCACATACGAAATGTTACTGAAATTTCTATTATAAATTAATCCCTGAAAATATGAAGAACGCCGCTATTATCACACAAAATAACACTGCCTTATTGCCTTATTTTTTGTTTGGGTTCCCCCAGGACCCTCAGTGTGAGGCACCTCGTATATCCACCAGAGAGTTGCTAATGCATCTTCGGTGTATTTTGCATCTTCCAGTCTTGGATGGTCTGGGATGCATCTTAGGTATTTATCGAGCTTATTCTTAAACACATCTACGCTCACTCCTGATATGTTTCTTAGATGAGCTGGCAGCACATTAAATAGTCGCTGCATTATCGATGCTGGTGCATAGTGGATCAATGTCCTGTGCGCCTTTCTCAGTTTACCTGGAATATTTTTTGGCACTATTAATCTACCTCGGCTTGCTCTTTCTGATATTTTAAGCTCCATGATGTTTTCAGCAATTCCTTCTATTTGCTTCCATGCTTGTATTATCATGTAGCGTTCTCTTCTCCTTTCTAGACTGTATAGTTTTAAAAATTGCAGTCTTTCCCAGTAGTCAAGGTCCTTAACTTCTTCTATTCTAGCAGTATAGGACCTTTGTACACTCTCTATTTGCGCAATATCCTTTTGGTAGTGTGGGTACCATATCACATTGCAGTACTCGAGTGTACTACGCACATAAGTTTTGTAAAGCATAATCATGTGTTCAGCTTTTCTTGTTTTAAAGTGTCTGAATAACATTCCCATTTTTGCTTTACATTTAGCCAACAGTGTTGCTATTTGGTCGTTCCATAACATATTTCTATTTAACATTACACCAAGGTCTTTAATTGCTTCCTTGTTTGTGATTGTCTCGTTATTAGGTCCCTTGTATGCATATACCATTCTTTCTGTTTCCATAATTTATTATTTCGAATTTATCAGAGTTAAATACCATCCTATTTATCTCCGCCCATTCATATATTTTGTTTAGATCTCTTTGTAGTGAGTTCCTATCTTCATCACAAGTAATTTCTCTACTTATTCTTGTGTCATCGGCGAAACTTCTCACTACGGAGTTTTCAACATCACAGTCTATGTCTGAGATCATAATAACAAATAGCAGTGCAGCTAATACCGTACCTTGTGGCACACCAGATATTACCTGGGCTTCATCTGATATCTCGTCATTTGCAACCACTATCTGTTTTCTGTTTTGCAGGAATTCTTTTACCCATTTTCCTATCTTTCCCACAATATTATGCTTTCTCATTTTTTTCTCCAATATGTTATGGTCTACCTTGTCAAAGGCTTTTGCAAAATCTAGATAGATCACATCTGTCTTTTTCATTTATCATATTTTTGTATATGTTTTCATAGTGTGCTATCAGTTGGGTCTGTGTACTTTTTCCAGGTACGAAACCATGTTGACCCATATTAAACAAATTATTTTTAACCAAATGGTTCATTATTTTCTTTTTTATTACCCTCTCATACACTTTCATAATATGTGATGTTAGACTAACAGGTCTATAATTGCTTGCCTCTAGTCTTGATCCACTTTTGAAGATAGGGGTTATATAAGCTAATTTATGTTTAACATATATCTCGCTCATATCTACACTCTGTCTTAGCAGTATTGCAAGCAGCTTCGCGATAGTGTTTGCAGTTTTTTTTAACAAAATCGCTGGAACTCCATCTGGTCCGGCTGCCGATCCATTTTTAATTTTGTTTATAGCCGTGACAATATCTGCTTCATTAATATCTATATCCGTTAGATATTCAACATTTTCTTCTCTCATTTCTGTTTCATTATTCTCATTCGCAATTCTTGGCGTGAACTCACTCTTATATTTTTCTGCTAATATGTTGCATATTTCCTTTTTTTCATTCGTTAGCCGTCCTTCAATTCTTAGAGGGCCTATTTCTATTCTCCCTTTATTCATCTTTTTTGCATAGGAGTAAAGTACTTTGGGGTTTCTTTTTATATTTTGAAGTGTCCTTTCTTCTAAGTCCCTTTTTTCATTTTCTTTCGACTGTATAATCTTTTGTTCTGCATTTTCTATCTTACATTTTATTTCCCTCATTTTCCACACTTTTTTTCTTTAGCAAGATTTTTCTTCCACTTTCTAATTTGCTGAAATAAGATCCTTCTGTCTCTTGGTATGCACGTCTTTTGTTTATTGTTTTTTTTCGGTACATATTTTTCAACAATTTTCTCCAGTATTTTGTACAGTATGTCCGTATTTACCTGTATATTATCACTTATAAATACATTTTTCCATTCTTTATTCAGTTCTTCATTTATTTCTGACCATTTTATATTCTTACTGTAAAAATTATATTTTCCATATCCTTCCCAAAGTTTTGTGCTTTTATTAATTCTGCGATCACTTGCTTTGGAATGAACTATCAATTCTATGACATTGTGGTCTGAAATTCCTGTGTTATGCACTATTATTTCTTTAACATAATTCACCTCATTCACAAATACTAGATCTAGGACATTTTCCTTTCTTGTTGGAATGTGGTTTGTTTGTTGCATATTATGTTCTAATAGCATATCTTGAAGCTTTTCAAATTGCCTCTTATCTTCTGCGCTACTATTACTCTCTTTTTTATATGTATACATACAACCACTTTCTTCTATCCGTTCTTTCCAATCCACGAAAGGAAAGTTAAAATCTCCGGATAGGAGTATATTCCAGTCTTTATGGTTTCTACATATATCATCTATTTTTTCTATTATTATGTCAAACTCCTTAGTATTTGGGGGTCTGTAAACTATAATATTCACTAGTTTTTCAAATTCAAATTCTACCGCAATCAATTCACATTCTGTGTTGCTGTATTTTTCACAGACTTTTCCTTGATTTATGTCTCTTCCATATATTGCGGTTCCCCCTTGATTCCTATTTTTTCTGTCTGATCTATAAATTTGGAAACCCTTTATCTGGTCATCACTGCCAGTCTCTTGGGAATACCATGTTTCACTTATATTCAATATATCTATTTTTTTCAATTTGGGTTAGTTCTTCTAGGAACTCTATTTTCCTTTTAGAGTTACTCGTGACTAAACCCTGTGCATTCATCACTATTATGGTTTGTGTTTCATTCCCATTATTTAATATTGGTAATAATATGGATTCTCCCATGCTTCCTTCCTGTTCTGATATGATGTTTTTTTCTTCATTTCTCGGAATTCTGCCATTAAAAAATCCAACTTTTCCATAATATTTGTTCTTTCGCCTTCATACTTATTTTTGTGTGTAAACCTGCAATTATCCCCATATCTGCACCAACCCCTGGCATTATAGATGCATTCTTTGTAGTTGGGCTCTATTTGTGGAGATTTGGGTTGAAAGGCCTTTTTTGGTGCATAGTGCGGTATATACGCGGCCTGCTTTTTTGTTTCTTTTTTTGTTTCATTTTTGTTTTTCTTTTCAGTTTGCTGAGTTTTCTTACTCTCATTCATAGTTGCAGGATGCATATATCGACATTTTTTGTTGAAACTGCATCCTTTTCCTTCTTTTAGGGTTTTGCATATTTTTGGATAGAGTTCTTATTATCATAAAAACTATAAAGAATTTGACACAATAAATCTATAAAAAAGGAGAATGTTGCATTGAAGAACTGAATGTGTCTATTAATGTATAGTAATGGTAGTGGGATGAAGATTGTTATTTAAATATATGGAACGCGTCTGTTGATTTATAAAATAATAACAAGGATAAAATATGAGAAGTTTTTTATTATCATATGTTAAGCTTTCTTTAAAAAAGCGATTTAGAAGATCTAGTTGAAATATATCTAGAAAACTCTCTCTCTCTCTCTCTCTCTCTCTCTCTCTCTCTCTCTCTCTCTCTCTCTCTTCCTCTCTCTCTCTCTCTCTCTCTCTCTCTCTCTCTCTCTCTCTCTCTCTCTCTCTCTCTCTCTCTCTCTCTCTCTCTCTCTCTCTCTCTCTCTCTATATATATATATATATATATATATATATATATATATATATATATATATATATACGTACAAGTGTATACTCGGAGTTTGGATGTTAATTAACGAGAGAGAGAGAGAGAGAGAGAGAGAGAGAGAGAGAGAGAGAGAGAGAGAGAGAGAATGATTTATAATAGACCTAATGTACTAATGATTTCTTTTCCTTTATTATTTTCCTTTTCATATAAGTTAAGAAGTCGATCAAAGTAAATCATCACGGAAAATGAAACTTGAAAGATAATCTTGTTCTTTCCCATAGTTATCCCTACATTAAGGGGTCGGTTGCCTGATGCGCCATCTCCAATGCTTTCTATCAAAGTCCTCCTCTTCAACCAAACCTCTTCTCTTCACATCATCCTTCACCTTGTCTCGCCATCCGATTCTCTGCCTCCCTCTTGATCTTTTCCCCAAACAGGTTACTCCCAAGCCCTCCATACTATTCATCCTCAACACATGACCAAACCATCTCAGTCGTGATATTCTTATCCCCTCTGTAATCGTTACTACGCCTGCCATTCTTCTTATTTCATCATTTTCCAATCTTTCAAACAGTGAAACTTGAAAGATAATAAATGATCATACTTAGCTAAAATTAGTTAAATCTTCGCTTCACTGTTCATATCGACTGTAAAAGTACTAATAGCAAAAAGGATTATAAAATAAGAATGAACGTTTGAGAATGTAATTCAGCAAAAAAAGAGCAAAGACTTATGGAAGGAGTGACAAAATACAATGATGGGGTTCAAGAAAAGAGTGGCTAGTCCGCATTTTAGGAGAAGGAAGGGTATAAAGGTTAGGAAAAAGCGAAGTAGGACTCACATTCCAAATTCAAGGATCAATATTACCAGAATATATGGAGGAAGATAGATAGAAAGAGTAAGCACATTCCTTGATCTCGCAAGGAACAATGACCGAAATAGTATAATATCGATAAGGGAAACCACAGTGAAGGAGAGAGGATGATGAATGAGGCGACTAATTCTTCAAGTTTGGTTATTTTAGGTTAGTCATCTTACTTGTAAATCAATGTCTTAAATGAGGATTTTCCACAAGAGTATACAGGTTAATAATATCGAATATCTTGAAATGGCATCATAGCACATTATTTTAAGACTCGTGATATATAACTAAGAATACCCATAACCACCGTAGAAAATGTTGTGTGAGACAATTATAAAAAACGAAATTTGATGGGTAGCTGAGAAATCCCAACTGAATATATTAATAGGGTTTAAAACCGACATTATTATCATTATTATTATTATTATTATTATTATTATTATTGTTATTATTGTTATTGTTATCATTATTGTTATTACTAGCTAACCTACAACCCTATTTGGAAAACCATGATGCTATGAACCCAAGGGCTTCAACAAGAAATATTAGCCCAGTGAATATAGAAAGAACTACAAAATATTATCGAAAAGGGACCGTTCAATAAATCTCCAAATAAGGTTAATATATTAGTACAAATAAAACCATCAAATATGCAATTTAATATACACGACGACCAAGTTCACCAGGCATTAGCAACACAGAAAATACTGAAAGAAAAAACGTGTCGACGAAAGGTCAACAAAATAGATAAATCCATCACCCAATAAAGAACAAACTTCGTTTAAAGTTTGAAAGGTCAATTATGACCGGCAAAGGCAAGAGGCAATTCACTGCGCGCAATGTCCAACAGGAAGCACACTCTGCATATGAAAACTGAAGTTATCCCTTGGCCCAAGACAAGACCAGAGACGACTCAAGTTGTCCCTTGGCCAGAGGTAAGACCTGAGACGACTCAAGTAATGCCTTGGCCCAAGGTAAGACCCGACATGACTCAAGTCATCCCTTGGCCCATGTTAAGATCAGAGACGAATCAAGTAATCCCTTGGCCCAAAGTAAGACCCGAGATGACTTAAGTTATCTCTTGGCCCATGGTAAGACCAGAGACGACTCAAGTAATCCCTTGGCCAAAGGTAAGACCCAAGATGACTCAAGTTATCCCTTAGACCTTGTAAGGCTCTACATGACTCAAGCTATACCTTGGCCCAAGGTAAGACCAGAGACGAATCAAGTTGTCCCTTGGCCAAGGTAAGACCAGAGACGACTCAAGTTATCCCTTGGCCAAAGGTAAGACCCAAGATGACTCAAGTTATCCCTTAGCCTATGTAAGGCTCTACATGACTCAAGCTATCCCTTGGCCCAAGGTAATATCAGAGATGACTCAAGTTGTCCTTTGGCCAAGGTAAGACTAGAGACGACTCAAGTTGTCCCTAGGCCAAGGTAAGACCTGAGACGACTCGAGTTGTCCCTTGGCCAAGATAAGACCTCAAACGACACGAGTTATCCCTTGGTTCGTGGTAAGACCACAGACGACTCAAGTAACCCCCTGGCCCAGGGTGAGACCCGAGATGACCCATGTTATCCCTTAACACAAGGTAAGACCCGAGATGACTCAAGTTATCCCTTGGCCCAAGGTAAGACCAGAGACACCTCAAGTTGTCCCTTGGCCAAGGTAAGACCAGAGATCACTCAAGTTGTCTCTTGGCCAAGGTAAGACCAAAGACGACTCAAGTTGTCCCTTGGCCCGTGGTAACACCACAGACGACTCAAGTTGTCCCTTGGCCTAAGGTAAGACCAGAGACGACTAATGTTATAAGGTAAGACCAGAGACGACTAATGTTATAAGGTAAGACCAGAGATGACTCAAGTTGTCCTTTGGCCAAGGCGAGACGAGAGATCACTCACGGTGTCCCTTGGCCTAAGGTAAGACCAGAGACGACTCAAGTTGTCCCTTGGCCAAAATAAGACCTGAAACGACTCAAGTTATCCCTTGGCCCGTGGTAACACCACAGACGACTGGAGTAACCCCTTGGCCAAAGGTAAGACCCGAGATGACTCATGTTATCCCTTAGCCTATGGTAAGACCCAAGATAACTCAAGTTATTCCTTGGCACAAGGTAAGACCAGAGACAACTCAAGTTGTCCCTTGGCCAAAGTAAGACCAGAGACGACTCAAGTTGTCCCTTGGCCAAGGTAAGACCAGAGAGAACTCAAGTAGTCCCTTGGCCAAGGTAAGACCTGAAACGACTCAAGTTATCCCTTGGCCCGTGGTAACACCACAGACGACTGGAGTAACCCCTTGGCCAAAGGTAAGACCCGAGATGACTCAAGTTATCCCTTAGCCTATGGTAAGACCCAAGATAACTCAAGTTATTCCTTGGCACAAGGTAAGACCAGAGACAACTCAAGTTGTCCCTTGGCCAAAGTAAGACCAGAGACGACTCAAGTTGTCCCTTGGCCAAGGTAAGACCAGAGAGAACTCAAGTAGTCCCTTGGCCAAGGTAAGACCTGAAACGACTCAAGTTATCCCTTGGCCCGTGGTAACACCACAGACGACTGGAGTAACCCCTTGGCCAAAGGTAAGACCCGAGATGACTCAAGTTATCCCTTAGCCTATGGTAAGACCCAAGATAACTCAAGTTATTCCTTGGCACAAGGTAAGACCAGAGACAACTCAAGTTGTCCCTTGGCCAAAGTAAGACCAGAGACGACTCAAGTTGTCCCTTGGCCAAGGTAAGACCAGAGAGAACTCAAGTAGTCCCTTGGCCAAGGTAAGACCTGAGACAACTCAAGTTATCCCTTGGTTCATGGTAAGACCAGAGATGACTCAAGTTATCTCTTGGCCCGAGGTAAGACCAGAGATGACTCAGGTTATCCCTTGGCCAAAGGAAAGACCCAACATGATTCAAGTTATCCCTTGGCCAAAGGTAAGACCCGAGATGACTCAAGTTATCTCTTGGCCCAAGCTAAGACCAGAGATGACTCAAGTTATCCCTTGACCCAAGGTAAGACCAGAGATGACTCAAATTGTCCCTTGGCATATAGTAAAATCAGAGATGGCTCAAGTAATCCCTTGGCTTAAGGTAAGAACTAAGATGGCTTAAGTTATCCTTAGGCCCATGGTAAGACTAGAGATGGCACAAGTAATCCCTTGGCCCAAGGAAAGACCCAACATGATTCAAGTTATCCCTTGGCCATGGTAAGACCAGAGATGACTCATGTTATCCCTTTGCCCAAGGTAAGACCAAAGACGACTCAAGTTATCCCTTGTTCCAAGGTAAGACCAAATAAATTCAAGTTATCTCTATGCCCAAAATAAGGCCAGAGATAACTCAAGTTATCCCTTGGCCCAAGGTAAGACCAGAGATGACTCAAGTTATCGCTTGGCCCAAGATGAGACCAGAGATGACTCAAAAGTTATCCCTTGGCCCAAGGTAAGACCAGAGACGTTTTCAAGTTATCCCTTGGCCCAAGGTAAGACCAATGACGACTCAAGTTATCCCTTGGCCCAAAGTAAGACCAGAGATGACTCAAGTTATCCCTTGGCCCAAGGTAAAACCAGAGACAATTCAAGTTATCCCTTGGCCCAATGTAAGACTAGAGATGACTTAAGTTATCCCTTGGCCCAAGGTAAGACCAGAGACGACTTCAGTTATCGCTTGGCCCAAGGTAAGACCAGAGACGACTTCAGTTATCGCTTAGCCCAAGGTAAGACCAGAGACGACTCAAGTTATCTCTTGGCCTAAGGTAAGACCAGAGATAACTTAAGTTATCCCTTGACCCAAGGTAAGACCAGAGACAAAGACGATTCAAGTTATCCTTTGGCCCAAGGTATGACTAGAGATGACTTAAATTATCCCTTGACCCAAGGTAAGACCAGAGACTACTTCATTTATCGCTTGGCCCAAGGTAAGACCAGAGATGACTCAAGTTATCCCTTAACCCAAGATAAGACCAGAGACGACTTCAGTTCTCGCTTGGCCCAAGGTAAGACCAGAGATGACTCAAGTTATCCCTTGCCCGAAGATAAGACCAGATACGACCCAAGTTCTCCTCTGGCTCAAGGTAAAACCAGAGATGACTCAAGTAATCCCTTGGCCTAAGGTAGGACCCAAGATAGATTAAGTTATCCCTTGGCCCATGATAAGACCAGAGACGACTCAAGTAATACCTTGGGCTAAGGTAAGACCCAACATGACTCAAGTTATCGCTTGGCCTAAGCTAAGACCAGAGACGACTCAAGTTATCCCTTGGCCCACCTTGGCTCAAGGTAAGACCAGAGACATCTCAAGTTATCCCTTGGCCAAAGGTAAGACCAGAGAGGACTTAAGTTATCCCTTGGCTGAAGGTAAGACCAGGGACAACTTAAGTTATTCCCTGGCCCAAGGTAAGACCAGAGACGACTTAAGCTATCCCTTGGCCCAAGGTGAGACCAGACACGACTTTAGTTATCCCTTGGCTCGTGGTAAAACCACAGATGACTTAAGCTATCCCTTGGCCCAAGGTGAGACCAGACACGACTTTATTTATCCCTTGGCTCAAGGTAAGACCAGAGACGACTTAAGCTATCCCCTGGCCCAAGGTAAGACCCGAGATGACTCAAGTTATCCCTGGCCCAAGGTCAGACCAGAGACGACTTAAGTTATCCCCTGGCCCAAGGTAAGACCCGAGATGACTCAAGTTATCCCTTGCCCAAGTTAAGACCAGAGACAGCAGAGCAATGGCGGCTGATGGCTCAGCAGATAGATCTAAGAACTCCAGTACAACCCGTACCTAACTCAAAAGGACTGTAGGATTGTGTTTACCAATGAAAACCATAAACCAGTGAGCATTATTCAAGTGCGGGGCCATAGACTGAGTCTCTGATGTTTCCCCTTACTTCTCTTATGGTTCGGAAAGATATTAATTTGCAACAAAATTCTGCTTAAAGTAAAATTCAATCAGAAGAAACTAGGACTATTTCACTACACATACGAGGAATTGTACATTTTGTGTGAATCAAGCATCAGAAAATATTAAAGAAGTAGCCAAAAATAACAGAAAATAGAAAGTTAGAGAAAAATACGAAACTATCGTACTTTGCTAACTTTAAAAACTTACACCAAAATAAGAAAAATATACCTTTAAATAAATAAAATTGTGGTTAAAAAAAAAACTACATTACTTCTACAAATAATTAACTTTCCAAAGTATTCCCTTAATTTCCCTACCATGGTTAGTTAGCTAACTTCCCTCATTCTTCTTTCACCCATCTTTCCTATCATATGAAAAATTCTCACATCTAGCATCAAGTAAGTGTATAGTTTACTCCAAGATATTTCACATTTCCATTTCTTCATAATTTAGGTAAAATGTAGAACTGCCGTTATTAGGGTTTGAAAATTTAAAAAAGTGCATCATGGTCATATTTTTTTTTTTTTTTTTTTTTTTTTTGTATAATTTTGGCCATGCGGGACGGGCATGGGGCCGGGGAGATCATTCAGCACCAAAATGGAACAAGGAAAACAATCTTGCTGTTGCATATTGAAGTCACAGATAAAATAGCTTGGATAGCACTATGGAAAAAAGCTATCGGGTGAGAGGAGGGCTAAAAGAAGTGAGTGCAGCTTGAGGCCGAAGGGACGCTGGAAAGACTCCCCAGTAATGCCTGCAGTGTGCCACGTGAGGTGCATTTGTTATACTACCCCCAACGGGAATCATCCTGAATAAATGTTGGATTCACGATGAAATATTTTATACATTGCGTTGACATTTCATATTTGAAACAATTAAATTTAATTTTTTTGCGCAAAAAAGAAAAACTTAATTCGCTTTAAGAAATGTGATACTTTGTGTTGAGAAAATTTAACAATTTAATAGAATTCACATATTTAAGAGTCGAAAAGTTTCACAATATGCTTTAAAACTGTGTTAATGCGTTAAGAAATTCATTAGTAAGCCGTAAGCATTTTACATTTTATACTAAAGAACATTATATTTTGCACTTAAGAATTTTATATTTTGCCTTACAAAATCTTGCTCTCGAGAAAATATTTTCTATTCCGAGCTCAACTATCTTATACATTACTCTAAGATATTTAGCAATACACTATAAGAAATGTATTATAACCAAAAAAATACTTTCCCTTAAGAAATATAACATAGATTTCGAAAGATTTCTTGTAGTTAAATACATACGGTCCTGCCATATACGATTATCGCTTCTTTTAGTTTCACTTCTTTTATATATATATATATATATATATATATATATATATATATATATATATATATATATATATATACATACAATGATAAATTTTGCACATTTAGAAGTGTTTTTCATATTCATATAAGCCATATAATTGAATACCTTAATGTCTAAATTCTCTTTTATACTTCGGGATCAGAGACCCAAATGGGTAACTAACTCAAAGACATTAGCTTCTGGCCGGCCGGGGAATCGAACCCTGGTCCAGGAAACTGGCATGTCAGTGACATGGCATTTAGCTTGCTATTTCACTGTCATGCAAGTTTCCTGGAACAGATTTCGATTCCCAGGCCTGCCAGAAGCTATTGTCTTTGAGTTGGTTCCCCCTGGGGTCTCTGATCCCGAGTATAAGAAAACATCTAGACATTAAGGTATTAAAATATATGGCTAATCTGTAGATATCTAATATATATATATATATATATATATATATATATATATATATATATATATATATATATATATATATAAAATCAGCCGTAACTAGGCCACTGGAGGACAAAGGCCTCAGCCATGACCTTCCACTCGCGTCTGTTCATGGCCTTTACATGTAAGTCTATGCCAGCAAATTATCTTATAACCTTCAAACGGTCTCTTAATGTGAAAGAGCGTACATGGTAAAACTACTTATTGTTTGAGTGTGCTCCAAAAAAGGTTGCTAGAACTTTTCCACCAACAACAATAGACAATTATAATAATGACAACAACAACAACAACAACAACAACAACAACATAAATGATAATAAAAATTCTAAATAATTTGGAAAAGCGGAAAATGTAAACCCTTAGTGTTAGTTGATTCTATATCTAAAAGTAAAGCGTTATTATTATCAACAATTGCCCCTATATGATAAGAGCAAGTTTCTGTATATATATATATATATATATATATATATATATATATATATATATATATATATATATATATATATACAGTATATATATAAATATATATATATATTATATATATATATAAATATATATACATATATATATATGTGTGTGTGTTTCCTGTCACGCTCATTAGGGAGGGGGAGTAGTTATACCACCCTGGTAAGAGGGGGGCCCCAAGAGGTACACTCGGAAAACAAGGTCTCCCAGAAACTCCCGAACCTGAGGGTTGTAGTTGAAAAGGGTTGAGTGTGTGTGTGTGTGTGTGTGTGTGTGTGTGTGTGTGTGTGTGTGTGTGTGTGTCTGCACATATCTATCTAAATATCTAGGGGTTATTTTTGACGGCTTGGGCACGCTAGTAATAACAATAGTTATCTCTGAAATACACAACATCTGTGTAGCAAGAACAACAAAGACTTCCAGTCAACTTGCTTCATTGCAATATCAGCTATTCTATACCATATATGAAAATAAAAATAGCGATTGGTTGTGGTGGCCGATGTGGTAACGTCCCTGAATGGTGAACGCCAGACGGAGGTTCGAGTCACGCTCAAACTCGTTAGTTTCTTTGGTCGCTGCAACCTCACCATCCTTGTGAGCTAATGATCATCAGCAGTCATTGACTGACACTCCTTGGTCCTAGCTTGAGTGGAGAGAGGGCTTGGACGCTGATCATATGTATATATGGTCAGTCTCTAGGGCATTATCCTGCTTGCTAGGGTAATGTCACTGTCCCTTGCCTCTGCGATTCATGAGCGGCCTTTAAAGCAGTGGACACAAACTCAGAAATATCAGAAACAAAATATCACCGTACTTCGGTGGCCAACGAAGCCAAACTAAATACTTTCGTGGCGTCCGAGAGATCCCATCACAATTTTCTCTGTTAATTCTATTACATCCTTAGTCATTAGTATACCCTATTTCATTGCTAATCAAAGGAATAAGTAAAAAAAAAAGACGCAGAGTAACAACGCAACTTGTACATTTCTCGGTTTCATAAGAATCCGGAGCCATTCTCACGATATTCCTGGGGTCATTTACAAGGGCCTTTGCATTGATAATTTAGACAAATTAAAGTAAGGTCCTCATATAATTTACGGTGGTGAAAAGTTTAAAGGTCGCTCATGAATGGCAGAGGCAAGGGACAGTGAGAATGCCATAGAGATTGACCTGCCTTCCTTAGGTCACAAGGATGGCGGGGTTGCAGACGCTACAAGAAACTATCGAGCTTGAGGGGAAACCGATCCCCAGCCCGGCAGATCGTCAGGCAAGGGACGTTTCCAATAAACAACCACAACCATAAAAGGTCAAATTAAGTTTTTAAAATGAAGGAAATCTAATATAAATAATCGAGCTCCCACTAAATAAGCATAACACATTAATACTTTGATGAATTATATTTAGTTCTTCGTTAATTCTATCTAATTTCATCCAATTTCATTTCCCCGTTCATGATGAAAATTATCTTTCACGAGGGTCACTTTACATCGACCTTTGTTAATTAGCATTCAGAGCCTTCGTAAATGATGTAGCTTTTACACATCTGTTGGAATGTGTACTGGAAAGGTGATTAAGGCTGTAAAATTAGAGATGAGTTAATTACATTCCAAAGTCATAAAGGGAGACTTTTCTTTATACACTACTCGAGAATTTATTAATTAATCCCACACTCTTCTCTTTTGATCTTTTCATCCTCAAGTATTTCAGAACTTTGTAAGCTAACATGGATTATCTTATTTAAACTGCTATTATATGTACTGTATATACTAATATAAGCAATCCGTTAACAATGACAGCTAAATATTTAGACAGATATACACACACAGATTCAATTCTTACCACCCCCTCCCCTTTCCTAACTACAAGGCGGGTTAACCCCCTCTCATTGGGTATGATTACTTCCTCTCTGCCTACCCGTGGGATGGGGAGATACTCATACGTTTGGCATTGCCACTCAGCGTGATAGGTATATATATATATATATATATATATATATATATATATATATATATATATATATATATATATATATATACATACATATATATATATATATATATATAATTATATGTATATATACAAAATATGTTTTTATAATATATATACGCATCTCCCCTATATAATAAAGAGCAAGTGTCTGGATATATATATATATATATATATATATATATATATATATATAAAAATTATATATATATGTATATATATATATATATATATATGCGTAAAAATCAAAGGAAAACGTGATGCTCAGATGCAGAACCAATGTGGTTCTTCTGCATATATATATATATATATATATATATATATATATATATATATATATGTGTGTGTGTGTGTGTGTGTGTGTGTGTTTTCAAAAAGGCCCATAAAAGAAACACAGGAAATATGAATAAATCACATTCATATTTCCTGTGTTTCTTTTATGGGCCTTTTTGAAAAAACATGTTAAACTGTTCGATTACAGTTATAAGTAAGACATATATATATATATATATATATATATATATATATATATATATATATATATACATCTCCAGACACTTGCTCTTTACTATACAGGGAAGATGTATATATATTATAAAAACATATATGTATATATACATATAATTCTATTATAAACACTCGTAATTTTCCCTTACTTAACTAAGTCACAAATACCTTTTAATATCTAATTCACTCAGCCACAGTATCACAGACGTATAGGGAAATTCCTTTTCCTCTAAGTTCTTTTTCCCAGCAGAGGATTCAAACCTTTGCACAGACTAGAACAATTAGTAAACAGTTGGCCAGCTGAATGGTCTAGGTGAACCGTTTACCTTTATTTCTACACGGTGCTAAGGTTCGAATCTCTGCCGGGAAGA
>NC_090752.1:71665495-71675495 GCF_036898095.1 Palaemon carinicauda | reverse complement strand
CTGGTAGAGTGTCTGGGATTGAAAGGGGAAGAGCGAGAGAGGGTGTGGCTTTATTGCTGAGTTAATGGATTACAGATAAAGTAGTGGAATGGAAGGAGATATCATCTAGGTTAATGTGGGTAAGGGTTAGGTTGGGTAGAGAATGTTGGGCGTTTGTCAGTGCGTATGGGCCAGGTAGTGAGAAAAGTGAGGAAGAGCGGAATGAGTTCTGGAATTAATTAACTAGGTGTGTAGAAGGACTGGGTAGAAGGAATTATGTAGTTGTCATGGGTGACTTAAATGCTAGAGTGGGTGCTGGAGAGGTAGAAGGTGTCATTGGGAAGTATGGCGTACCAGGTGAAAATGAGAGTGGTGAGAGACTGGTAGATATGTGTGTTGAACACGAGATGGTAATAAGTGCTAGCTTTTTTAAAAAGAAAGATAAAAATAAGTATACATGGGTAAGAGTGGCAAATGGAAGAGTAGTAGAAAGGGCATTAATGGATTATGTGTTGATAACTAAAAGAATGTTTGGAAGATTGAAAGACGTGCACGTGTTTAGGGGTATGGCTAACGGTATGTCTGATCATTTTTTGGTGGAAGGAAAATTAGTTGTAGCAAAAGAGTGGGGGAATAGAGTAGGTGGATGTAAAAGGGAGCTAGTGAGGGTTGAAGAGCTAATAAAACCGGGGGTAAAAAGTAAATATCAGGAAAGGTTGAAAATGGCATATGACGAGGTGAGAGTAAGAGAAACTGGTAATTTAGAGGAGGAGTGGAAGTTAGCAAAAGAAAATTTTGTTGGGATTGCAAGTGATGTATGTGGCAAGAAGGTTGTTGGAGGCAACATGAGGAAGGGCAGTGAATGGTGGAATGAAGGAGTGAAGGTAAAAGTGGAAGAGAAAAAGAGGGCTTTTGAAGAATGGCTGCAGAGTAATAGTATAGAGAAGTATGAAAAATATAGAGAGAAAAAGGTGGAAGTAAAGCGCAAGGTACGTGAGGCAAAGAGGGCAGCTGACCTGAGGTGGGGTCAGGGACTGGGTCAGTCATATGAAGAGAATAAGAAGAAGTTTTGGAAAGAAGTGAAGAGAGTAAGGAAGGCTGGCGCAAGAATTGAAGAGACAGTGAAAGATGGAAATGGAAGGTTGTTAAAAGGAGAGGAGGCAAGGAAAAGGTGGGCGGAATATTTTGAAAGTTTGCTGAATGTTGAGGATAATCGGGAGGCAGATATAATTGCTGTTCCAGGTGTTGAGGTGCCAGTGATGGGAGATGAGAATGAGAGAGAGATTACAAGAGAGGAAGTGAGGAGAGCACTAGATGAAACGAGAGTAGGAAAAGCATTTGGTATAGATGGTGTGAAAGCTGAGATGTTGAAGGAAGGGGGTGTGACTGTACTTCAATGGTTGGTGAGATTGTTTAATATGTGTTTTGTGTTGTCAATGGTACCAGTAGATTGGGTTTGTGCGTGTATTATACCACTATATAAGGGTAAGGGAGATGTGCATGAGTGTTGTAATTCAAGAGGTATTAGTTTGTTGAGTGTAGTTGGAAAAGTGTATGGTAGAGTAATGATTAATAGGATTAAGGATAAAATAGAGAATGCAATCTTGGAAGTACAAGGTGGTTTTAGAAGAGGTAGGGGTTGTATGAATCAGATTTTTACAGTTAGGCAGATATGCAAGAAATATTTAGCAAAAGGTAAGGAGGTGTATGTTGCGTTTATGGATCTGGAGAAAGCGTATGATAGAGTTGATGGGGAAGCAATGTGGAATGTGATGAGGTTATATGGAGTTGGTGGAAGGTTGTTGCAAACAGTGAAAAGTTTCTACAAAGGTAGTAAAGCATGTGTTAGAATAGGAAATGAAGTGAGCGATTGGTTTCCGGTGAAAGTGGGGCTGAGACAGGGATGTGTGATGTCGCCGTGGTTGTTTAACTTGTATGTTGATGGAGTGGTGAGAGAGGTGAACGCTCGAGTGCTTGGACGAGGATTAAAACTGGTAGACGAAAATGATCATGAATGGGAGGTAAATCAGTTGTTGTTTGCGGATGATACTGTACTGGTAGCAGACACAGAAGAGAAGCTTGACCGACTAGTGACAGAATTTGGAAGGGTGTGTGAGAGAAGGAAGTTGAGAGTTAATGTGGGTAAGAGTAAGGTTATGAGATGTACGAGAAGGGAAGGTGGTGCAAGGTTGAATGTCATGTTGAATGGAGAGTTACTTGAGGAGGTGGATCAGTTTAAGTACTTGGGGTCTGTTGTTGCAGCAAATGGTGGAGTGGAAGCAGATGTACGTCAGAGAGTGAATGAAGGTTGCAAAGTGTTGGGGGCAGTTAAGGGAGTAGTAAAAAATAGAGGGTTGGGCATGAAAAAGAGTTCTATATGAGAAAGTGATTGTACCAACTGTGATGTATGGATCGGAGTTGTGGGGAATGAAAGTGATGGAGAGACAGAAATTGAATGTGTTTGGGATGAAGTGTCTAAGGAGTATGGCTGGTGTATCTCGAGTAGATAGGGTTAGGAACGAAGTGGTGAGGGTGAGAACGGGTGTAAGAAATGAGTTAGCGGCTAGAGTGGATATGAATGTGTTGAGGTGGTTTGGCCATGTTGAGAGAATGGAAAATGGCTGTCTGCTAAAGAAGGTGATGAATGCAAGAGTTGATGGGAGAAGTACAAGAGGAAGGCCAAGGTTTGGGTGGATGGATGGTGTGAAGAAAGCTCTGGGTGATAGGAGGATAGATATGAGAGAGGCAAGAGAGCGTGCTAGAAATAGGAATGAATGGCGAGCGATTGTGACGCAGTCCGGTAGGCCCTGCTGCTTCCTCCGGTGCCTAAGATGACCGTGGAGGTAGCAGCAGTAGGGGATTAAGCATTATGAAGCTTCATCTGTGGTGGAATTGTGGGAGGTTGGGCTGTGGCACCCTAGCAGTACCAGCTGAACTCGGCTGAGTCCCTGGTTAGGCTGGAGGATCATAGAAAGTAGTCCCCTTTTTGTTTTGTTTCTTTGTTGATGTCGGCTAGCCCCCAAAATTGGGGGAAGTGCCTTGGTATATGGATGGATTTTCAGATTGATAATTCGACATATTTTGCCCTTTTCAATCTGCAATTTCAGATTGATTATTCGACATATTTTGCCCTTTTTAATCTACTATAATCAGATTGATTATTCGACATTTTTGCCCTTTTCAATCTACGATTTTCGGACTGATTATTCGACATATTTTGCCCTTTTTAACCTACTATTTTCGGATTGATTATTCGAAATATTTTGCCTTTTTAATCTACTATTTTCAGATTGATTATTCGACATATTTTGCCCTTTTTAATCTACTATTTTCGGATTGATTATTCGACATATTTTGCCCTTTTTAATCTACGATTTTCAGATTGATGATTCGACATATTTTGCCCTTTTTAATCTACGATTTTCAGATTGATGATTCGACATATTTTGCCCTTTTTAATCTACGATTTTCAGATTGATAATTCAACATATTTTGCCCTTTTTAATCTAAAATTTCAGATTGATTATTCGACATAGTTTGCCCTTTTTAATCTACTGTTTTCAGAATGATTATTCGACATAGTTTGCTCTTTTTAATCTACTGTTTTCAGAATGATTATTCGACATAGTTTGCTCTTTTTAATCTACTGTTTTCAGAATGATTATTCGACATAGTTTGCTCTTTTTAATCTACTGTTTCCAGAATGATTATTCGACATAGTTTGCTCTTTTGTTGTAATAAAGTACTTTATGATGGTTACATCATAATATCATGGTAAATCTATAGACGATTTAGCAGCAACATCTGCCCTTTCTTTACCAACAACTCCAACATGGGCCGCAGCCCCAGCATATTTCAATACTTATCCCTTGAGGAACGAATTGGTTAAGGAGCTCTTAATTTGTAATACAATAGTTAGTTCTTGTTATGTAACCCTTGAGGGCTTCTATAACACTTCTTAAATCGGAATTGATTATATGTTAAGCTTCACCCTTTATTCAATTATTCTATTAATGTTACTTGATAATAATATGGCAGAAAGTTCAGATATATGTACTAATGCTTCACTAGGTATTGAGAGTTGACTTATTTTGTTTGAAGACACAGCAGCAAAGCCAGCGCCCATTGAAGATTTATAGCCATCAGTATATATAGCATAATGGGGTCCTTTCCTTTGAATATGTTCCAAGGTACGTTGTTTGTGGTGACTCGGACAATAGCTATATTTCTGCGACCATATTTTAGTTTTTTTTATGATCCAAGGTTGAGGAAAAGGAGATGCTTGAATAAGGTTCATTTTGATGTTTGTAAATTGTAGTAGCCTATTTGCTCTTAAAGATTTAAATGGTCAATCATGAATGGCAGAGGCAAGGGACAGTGACATAGGCTTATCAAGCAGGACAATACCCATGAGATTGACCATATATACTGTACATATGATCAGCGCCCAAGCCCTCTTTCTACCCAAGCTAGGACCAAGGAGGGCCCGGCAATGGCTGCTGATGACTCACCAGATAGACCTATAGGCTCCCCCCAAACACCCCATCCTCAGCTCAGAAAGATGGTGAGATTGCAGCGATCAAAGGAACTAACGAATTAGAGCTTGACTCGAACCCCAGTCTAGCGTTCACCAGTCAGGGATGTTACCACATCTGCCACCACAACCCGATATGGGGAAGGTGGTCCATGATTGTTCACAAAAATACTGCTGTGGTTGAAGAGGTTCTCAGTGCTACAAAATCTCTTCGTAAGGACAGAGGTGGTTACCTGCTTTCACATAATACTTAGATATTTGAGGAACATTCTAAAGGCTCTACTACAAAGTCTCAGACCTCGAGTGTATATTGGACCTAAAAATTTCATTATACCTTTAGGTCCTGATCCATATATTGGGCTGGCTACCATAATCTATTCTGGATATGACTACAGCATCATAGATCATCAGCAAAGTTGACCTGTTTACACCCATGTTCATGAGACAACTTTATCATTAGGTTGAGAGCATTATTTCTTTTAGATTTGAAGTAAGATATAAGAGCTTTCTAACTGAAGTGCGTATTAGTCCAAAATATTTCACCTTATCTTGGAACTGGATTTGAGCGTCGCACAAAGTGAAATTTATATTTTATTTTTGCTTCCATCAACTATAATTCTAAAACTCTAAAACATTGCTGCTTGGTAAGGCCTTGTGCCCTAAATTACTGTAAGATATAATTTTTCTAGTTTCCTGTATCTTTTCTTGTCTTCGGGGGTAGAGTTTTGAAGGAAAAGAAAGAAATTGTTACAGTGCTGCTCAATCTATTCAAGTTTTTCAGACAGCTGTTTCCGCCAAAAACTAATGGCTTTCGTCAGGACATCTTCACAGAGAAATAATTAAAATTATATAAATAAAATGCATACATACAAAAAAATTAGATGGAATCTAAAACCGCCCCCCCCCCCCACAAAAACATGAAAATTTGGGAAATTTTAGAAAATAAAATTATGAATAAAATACACAAGACATCTGGATCTTGAAAGTAATTCCCAAACTCCAATTGGAGCTCCGAAGACATTGAGCTGGAGAAAAATCTCAATTCCTAATAAAGTCACAAAATGACAGTTCGTACAGCTCCAGGATAACTTCGGGAGGCATGCCGTGGAATAACCTCTTGCCGGAGAGGAGGATCTTCAGTAGTCAGAGTAAACTTGAATATTCAATATATGCTGCTGCATTCTGATCCACACTGCTTCAGTAATCACTAACCTCTCGTGTGTGTATATATTTGTGTGTGCGTGTATATATATATATATATATATATATATATATATATATATATATATATATATATGTGTGTGTGTGTGTAAACGACCCATAAAAAATGACACCTATATATCTAGATATGCACACACGAACACATTCAACCCCCTCTCACCCCCTCCCACTTCCCTAAATACCTCTCGGGATACCCCTTCTCACCAGGGTATGACTACTCCTTTTCTACTACCCGAGAGATAGGGAGAGACTGAGTAGTCATATGTTTGGCAATGACACCGGCGTGACAGGGAATATATATATATATATATATATATATATATATATATATATATATATATATGTGTGTGTGTGTGTGTGTGTGTGTGTGTGTGTATAGCCAGACATTTGCTCTTTACTATGTAAAGGAGATATTTCTACATATATGTATACATACATACATATATATATGTATATATATATATATATATATATATATAAGATATACATATATATATATATTTATATATATATATATATATATATGTATGTATATATATATATATATATATATATATATATATATATATATATACGGTATATACATTAATTGCAAATATGTTTACAGAGATTTGCGAAATTAATATTGTACAACAAGGATGAATGTTGAATATCCAGTTGCTAGCGGATATGAAGCTGCTTAAACATTTTCCTTTTTTTATGATTTGTCTGAATCACTTTCCGACACCAAGCCTACTTACTGCAAAAAAATAAAAAAATAATAATAAAAGAATAAAAAAAAAATCAACGGGGGTTTGGGAACCTCTTACTCACCCCGATCATTTTAATACCAGTTTGATTAAAAGTAATGTCACATAATTCTCAAAAAGTTATTTCGTAATATGTTTGCATTGCATGCAAAGACCATCAAAGCAGGCAAAGAATGCAGGATTGCTCGGGACAATCAACTGGCAACGAGACTTGACAAAGAGCGCAAAAGTTACTAAGTTATTACATTCATTCACCGTTTCTATTTCTCTCTTACTTTCTCGCTATTTAAATTTTTTTGCAAACACTCTTTGAATTTCTGCTTTTGTTACTTAGTCACAACTTTAAATTGTCCTTTCATGAAGTGAGATCGACTGATGGAGAAATTCATTCAAGAAAACTTTACGGGAATACACCTCAGACGAACAAAATTTTGCTCAGGCTGGACCACAATTCATACACGGATCCTTATCAAGGGCAGCTGGTCAAACCGACAACATAAAACAGGCTAGTTTCTTAAAGGAGGTTCAAGAATATAACATAACCTTATCTACTATGAAAGCGCTGCGGTCTTCTACCTGCCCGACTCCCTGAAACACCTAGACATATGTTGAGCATTATCTGGGCTTTTGGGTGGCTTAGGTCATAAGCAGCTGGGATTGTAGTTGACCAAGGTCATACATAACTGAGCTTGCAGGTAGCTGACCTAAGTCAGATATAGCTGGGCTTGTAGGTAGCAGACCTAAGTTAGACATAGCTGAGCTCCTAGGTAGTTGACCTAAGTCGTAAATAGCTGGGTTTGTAGGTAGCTGACCTAAGTCAGACATAGCAGGGCTTGTAAGTAGCTGACGTAAATCAGACATAGCAGGGCTCCCAAGTAGTTGACATAAGTCGTACATAGCTAGGCTTGTAGGTAGCTGACCTAGGTCATACATAGCTGGGCTTGTAAGTAGCTGACCTAAGTCAGACATAGCTAAGCTCCTAGGAAGTTGACCTAAGTCATACATAGCTGGGCTTGTAAGTAGCAGACCTAAGTCATACATAGCTGGGCTTGTAAGTAGCTGACCTAAATCAGACATAGCTGAGCTCCTAGGTAGTTGACCTACGTCATACATAGCTGGGCTCCTAGGTAGCTGACCTATGTCATACATAGCCGGGCTTGTAAGTAGCTGACCTAAGTCAGACATAGCTGAGCTCCTAGGTAGTTGACCCAAGTTGTACATAGCTGGGCTTGGAGGTAGCTGACCTAAGTAAAACATAACTGGGCTTTTAAGTAGCTGACCTAAGTCAGACATAGCTGGGCTCCTAAGTAGTTGACCTAAGTCATACATAGCTGAGCTCCTAGGTAGCTGACCTAAGTCAGACATAGCAGGGCTGGTAAGTAGCTGACTAAATCAGACATAGTTGACCTCCTAGGTAGTTGACCTAAGTCATACATAGCTGGGCTCCTAGGTAGCCTTCCTAGGTCATATATAACTGGGCTTGTAAGTAGCTGACCTGAGTCAGACATAACTGGGCTTGTAAGTAGCTGACCTAAGTCAGACATAGCTAGGCTCCTAAGTAGTTGACCGAAGTCGTACATAGCTGGGCTTGTAGGTAGTTGACCTAGGTCATACATAGCTGAGCTTGTAAGTAGCTGACCTAAGTCAGACATAGCAAAGCTCCTAGGTAGCTGACCTAAGTCGGACATAGCTGGGCTTGTAACTGACCTAAGTCAGACATAGAAGAGCTCCTAGGTAGTTGACCTAATTCGTACATAGCTGGGCTTGGAGGTAGCTGACCTAAGTAAAACATAACTGGGATTGTAAGTAGCTGACCTAAGTCATACATAGCTGGGCTTGTAAGTAGCAGACCTAAGTCAGACATAGCTGGGCTTGTAAGTAGCTGACCTAAATCAGACATAGCTGAGCTCCTAGGTAGTTGACCTACGTCATACATAGCTGGGCTCCTAGGTAGCTGACCTATGTCATACACAGCCGGGCTTGTAAGTAGCTGACCTAAGTCAGACATAGCTGAGCTCCTAGGTAGTTGACCTAAGTCGTACATAGCTGGGCTTGGAGGTAGCTGACCTAAGTAAAACATAACTGGGCTTGTAAGTAGCTGACCTAAGTCAGACATAGCTGGGCTCCTAAGTAGTTGACCTAAGTCATACATAGCTGAGCTCCTAGGTAGCTGACCTAAGTCAGACATAGCAGGGCTGGTAAGTAGCTGACCTAAATCAGACATAGCTGACCTCCTAGGTAGTTGACCTAAGTCATACATAGCTGGGCTCCTAGGTAGCCTTCCTAGGTCATATATAGCTGGGCTTGTAAGTAGCTGACCTGAGTCAGACATAACTGGGCTTGTAAGTAGCTGACCTAAGTCAGACATAGCTAGGCTCCTAAGTAGTTGACCGAAGTCGTACATAGCTGGGCTTGTAGGTAGTTGACCTAGGTCATACATAGCTGAGCTTGTAAGTAGCTGACCTAAGTCAGACATATCAAAGCTCCTAGGTAGTTGACCAAAGTCATACATAGCTGGGCTCCTAGGTAGCTGACCTAAGTCGGACATAGCTGGGCTTGTAACTGACCTAAGTCAGACATAGAAGAGCTCCTAGGTAGTTGACCTAAGTCGTACATAGCTGGGCTTGTAGGTAGCTGACCTAAGTCAGACATAGCTGGGCTTGTAAGTAGTGACCTACGTCAGACATAGCCGGTCTCCAAGGTAGTTGACCTAAGTCATACATAGCTGGGCTTGTAAGAAGCAGACCTAAGTCAGAAATAACTGGGCTCCTAGGTAGTTGACTTAAGTCGTACATAGCTGGCCTTGTAGGTAGCTGACCTAAGTCAGACATAGCTGGGCTTGTAAGTAGCTGACCTAATTCAGACATAGCTGAGCTCCTAGGTAGTTGACCTAAGTCGCACATAGCTGGGCTTGTAGGTAGCTGACCTGAGTCAGATATAGCTCGGCTTGTAAGTAGCTGACCTAAGTCAGACATAGCTGAGCTCCTAGGTAGTTGACTTGAGTCGTACATAGCTTGGCTTATAGGTAGTTCATATTTACCAGGCTTGTTGATACCTGAGGTCTTGTATACCCAGGCTTGTATGTAGTTGAATTCGTAAATAGCCAGGTATTAAGTAGCTGAGGTAGTATGCAGTTGAACATAACCGTCTTGATTGGGTTCCCCCAATCAGCATTGACAAAACCCTCCCTAAATCATTGCCAACAGACTTATAATGTTCCACAGAACTAAGAACCAAATTTAGACGTAGCAAACATGCAATCACACTGAAAAGACCAGGTTTTCACTAATTTCATAAAAAGAACAGAAAATGAAAAAATATGACTGAACGAAAGACAATCTTGCTTAGAATAGGTTAAAAAATCAAAGAAAGTTATAGTAGGTGCACTTGAGAATAAGATTAATGGTGCATACCCTACTGCTATTTTGATAGCCGGTGAGGTTTGGTAACTATGGGATATAAGATACAGCTACCTGGCAGAAGAGAAATGCTAACAAAAAACTTTTACCCTTCAGTT
>NC_090752.1:71642995-71650495 GCF_036898095.1 Palaemon carinicauda | reverse complement strand
TCCTTTGTACATTTTCATAACAATACTGTTGTCTCCTTAGTCCACTTTCATAACAACACTAGTTTTCTCCTGTGTCCATTTTCATAACAATACTAGTTTTCTCCTTTGTCCCTTATCATAACGACACTAGTTTTCTCCTTTGTCCCTTATCATAAAGACACTAGTTATCTCCTTTGTCCCTTATCATAACGACACTAGTTTTCTCCTTTGTCCCTTATCATAACGACACTAGTTATCTCCTTTGTCCCTTATCATAACGACACTAGTTTTCTCCTTTGTACATTTTCATAACAATACTGTTGTCTCCTTAGTCCACTTTCATAACAACACTAGTTTTCTCCTGTGTCCATTTTCATAACAATACTAGTTTTCTCCTTTGTCCCTTATCATAACGACACTAGTTTTCTCCTTTGTCCCTTATCATAACGACACTAGTTATCTCCTTTGTTCCTTATCATAACGACACTAGTTATCTCCTTTGTTCCTTATCATAACGACACTAGTTATCTCCTTTGTCCCTTATCATAACGACACTAGTTATCTCCTTTGTCCCTTATCATAACGACACTAGTTATCTCCTTTGTCCCTTATCATAACGACACTAGTTATCTCCTTTGTCCCTTATCATAACGACACTAGTTATCTCCTTTGTCCCTTATCATAACGACACTAGTTATCTCCTTTGTCCCTTATCATATCGACACTAGTTATCTCCTTTGTCCCTTATCATAACGACACTAGTTATCTCCTTTGTCCCTTATCATAACGACACTAGTTTTCTCCTTTGTACATTTTCATAACAATACTGTTGTCTCCTTAGTCCACTTTCATAACAACACTAGTTTTCTCCTGTGTCCATTTTCATAACAATACTAGTTTTCTCCTTTGTCCCTTATCATAACGACACTAGTTTTCTCCTTTGTCCCTTATCATAACGACACTAGTTATCTCCTTTGTTCCTTATCATAACGACACTAGTTATCTCCTTTGTTCCTTATCATAACGACACTAGTTATCTCCTTTGTCCCTTATCATAACGACACTAGTTTTCTCCTTTGTCCCTTATCATAACGACACTAGTTATCTCCTTTGTCCCTTATCATAACGACACTAGTTTTCTCCTTTGTCCCTTATCATAACGACACTAGTTATCTCCTTTGTCCCTTATCATAACGACACTAGTTTTCTCCTTTGTCCCTTATCATAACGACACTAGTTTTCTCCTTTGTCCCTTATCATAACGACACTAGTTTTCTCCTTTGTCCCTTATCATAACGACACTAGTTTTCTCCTTTGTCCCTTATCATAACGACACTAGTTTTCTCCTTTGTCCCTTATCATAACGACACTAGTTATCTCCTTTGTCCCTTATCATAACGACACTAGTTTTCTCCTTTGTCCCTTATCATAACGACACTAGTTATCTCCTTTGTCCCTTATCATAACGACACTAGTTTTCTCCTTTGTCCCTTATCATAACGACACTAGTTTTCTCCTTTGTCCCTTATCATAACGACACTAGTTATCTCCTTTGTCCCTTATCATAACGACACTAGTTTTCTCCTTTGTCCCTTATCATAACGACACTAGTTTTCTCCTTTGTCCCTTATCATAACGACACTAGTTTTCTCCTTTGTCCCTTATCATAACGACACTAGTTTTCTCCTTTGTCCCTTATCATAACGACACTAGTTTTCTCCTTTGTCCCTTATCATAATGACACTAGTTTTCTCCTTTGTCCCTTATCATAACGACACTAGTTTTCTCCTTTGTCCCTTATCATAACGACACTAGTTATCTCCTTTGTCCCTTATCATAACGACACTAGTTTTCTCCTTTGTCCCTTATCATAACGACACTAGTTATCTCCTTTGTCCCTTATCATAACGACACTAGTTTTCTCCTTTGTACATTTTCATAACAATACTGTTGTCTCCTTAGTCCACTTTCATAACAACACTAGTTTTCTCCTGTGTCCATTTTCATAACAATACTAGTTTTCTCCTTTGTCCCTTATCATAACGACACTAGTTTTCTCCTTTGTCCCTTATCATAACGACACTAGTTATCTCCTTTGTCCCTTATCATAACGACACTAGTTATCTCCTTTGTCCCTTATCATAACGACACTAGTTATCTCCTTTGTCCCTTATCATAACGACACTAGTTTTCTCCTTTGTACATTTTCATAACAATACTGTTGTCTCCTTAGTCCACTTTCATAACAACACTAGTTTTCTCCTGTGTCCATTTTCATAACAATACTAGTTTTCTCCTTTGTCCCTTATCATAACGACACTAGTTTTCTCCTTTGTCCCTTATCATAACGACACTAGTTATCTCCTTTGTCCCTTATCATAACGACACTAGTTATCTCCTTTGTCCCTTATCATAACGACACTAGTTATCTCCTTTGTCCCTTATCATAACGACACTAGTTTTCTCCTTTGTCCCTTATCATAACGACACTAGTTATCTCCTTTGTCCCTTATCATAACGACACTAGTTTTCTCCTTTGTACATTTTCATAACAATACTGTTGTCTCCTTAGTCCACTTTCATAACAACACTAGTTTTCTCCTGTGTCCATTTTCATAACAATACTAGTTTTCTCCTTTGTCCCTTATCATAACGACACTAGTTTTCTCCTTTGTCCCTTATCATAAAGACACTAGTTATCTCCTTTGTCCCTTATCATAACGACACTAGTTTTCTCCTTTGTCCCTTATCATAACGACACTAGTTATCTCCTTTGTCCCTTATCATAACGACACTAGTTTTCTCCTTTGTACATTTTCATAACAATACTGTTGTCTCCTTAGTCCACTTTCATAACAACACTAGTTTTCTCCTGTGTCCATTTTCATAACAATACTAGTTTTCTCCTTTGTCCCTTATCATAACGACACTAGTTTTCTCCTTTGTCCCTTATCATAACGACACTAGTTATCTCCTTTGTTCCTTATCATAACGACACTAGTTATCTCCTTTGTTCCTTATCATAACGACACTAGTTATCTCCTTTGTCCCTTATCATAACGACACTAGTTATCTCCTTTGTCCCTTATCATAACGACACTAGTTATCTCCTTTGTCCCTTATCATAACGACACTAGTTATCTCCTTTGTACATTTTCATAACAATACTGTTGTCTCCTTAGTCCACTTTCATAACAACACTAGTTTTCTCCTGTGTCCATTTTCATAACAATACTAGTTTTCTCCTTTGTCCCTTATCATAACGACACTAGTTTTCTCCTTTGTCCCTTATCATAACGACACTAGTTATCTCCTTTGTTCCTTATCATAACGACACTAGTTATCTCCTTTGTTCCTTATCATAACGACACTAGTTATCTCCTTTGTCCCTTATCATAACGACACTAGTTATCTCCTTTGTCCCTTATCATAACGACACTAGTTATCTCCTTTGTCCCTTATCATAACGACACTAGTTTTCTCCTTTGTACATTTTCATAACAATACTGTTGTCTCCTTAGTCCACTTTCATAACAACACTAGTTTTCTCCTGTGTCCATTTTCATAACAATACTAGTTTTCTCCTTTGTCCCTTATCATAACGACACTAGTTTTCTCCTTGTCCCTTATCATATCGAAACTAGTTATCTTCTTTGTCCCTTATCATAACGACACTAGTTATCTCCTTTGTCCCTTATCATAACGACACTAGTTTTCTCCTTTGTACATTTTCATAACAATACTGTTGTCTCCTTAGTCCACTTTCATAACAACACTAGTTTTCTCCTGTGTCCATTTTCATAACAATACTAGTTTTCTCCTTTGTCCCTTATCATAACGACACTAGTTTTCTCCTTTGTCCCTTATCACAACGACACTAGTTTTCTCCTTTGTCCCTTATCATAACGACACTAGTTTTCTCCTTTGTCCCTTATCATAACGACACTAGTTTTCTCCTTTGTCCCTTATCATAACGACACTAGTTATCTCCTTTGTCCCTTATCATAACGACGCTAGTTATCTCCCTTGTCCCTTATCATAACGACACTAGTTTTCTCCTTTGTACATTTTCATAACAATACTGTTGTCTCCTTAGTCCACTTTCATAACAACACTAGTTTTCTCCTGTGTCCATTTTCATAACAATACTAGTTATCTCCTTTGTCCTTTATCATAACGACACTAGTTTTCTCCTTTGTCCCTTATCATAACGACACTAGTTTTCTCCTTGTCCCTTATCATATCGACACTAGTTATCTCCTTTGTCCCTTATCATAACGACACTAGTTATCTCCTTTGTCCCTTATCATAACGACACTAGTTTTCTCCTTTGTACATTTTCATAACAATACTGTTGTCTCCTTAGTCCACTTTCATAACAACACTAGTTTTCTCCTGTGTCCATTTTCATAACAATACTAGTTTTCTCCTTTGTCCCTTATCATAACGACACTAGTTATCTCCTTTGTCCCTTATCATAACGACACTAGTTTTCTCCTTTGTCCCTTATCATAACGACACTAGTTATCTCCTTTGTCCCTTATCATAACGACACTAGTTATCTCCTTTGTCCCTTATCATAACGACACTAGTTTTCTCCTTTGTCCCTTATCATAACGACACTAGTTTTCTCCTGTGTCCATTTTCATAACGACACTAGTTATCTCCTTTGTCCCTTATCATAACGACACTAGTTTTCTCCTTTGTCCCTTATCATAACGACACTAGTTATCTCCTTTGTCCCTTATCATAACGACACTAGTTATCTCCTTTGTCCCTTATCATAACGACACTAGTTTTCTCCTTTGTACATTTTCATAACGACACTAGTTTTCTCCTTTGTCCCTTATCATAACGACACTAGTTATCTCCTTTGTCCCTTATCATAACGACACTAGTTATCTCCTTTGTCCCTCATCATAACGACACTAGTTTTCTCCTTTGTCCCTTATCATAACGACACTAGTTATCTCCTTTGTCCCTTATCATAACGACACTAGTTATCTCCTTTGTCCCTTATCATAACGACACTAGTTTTCTCCTTTGTACATTTTCATAACAATACTGTTGTCTCCTTAGTCCACTTTCATAACAACACTAGTTTTCTCCTGTTTCCATTTTCATAACAATACTAGTTATCTCCTTTGTCCCTTATCATAACGACACTAGTTATCTCCTTTGTCCCTCATCATAACGACACTAGTTTTCTCCTTTGTCCCTTATCATAACGACACTAGTTATCTCCTTTGTCCCTTATCATAACGACACTAGTTATCTCCTTTGTCCCTTATCATAACGACACTAGTTATCTCCTTTGTACATTTTCATAACAATACTGTTGTCTCCTTAGTCCACTTTCATAACAACACTAGTTTTCTCCTGTGTCCATTTTCATAACAATACTAGTTTTCTCCTTTGTCCCTTATCATAACGACACTAGTTTTCTCCTTTGTCCCTTATCATAACGACACTAGTTATCTCCTTTGTCCCTTATCATAACGACACTAGTTATCTCCTTTGTCCCTTATCATAACGACACTAGTTATCTCCTTTGTCCCTTATCATAACGACACTAGTTATCTCCTTTGTCCCTTATCATAACGACACTAGTTTTCTCCTTTGTACATTTTCATAACGACACTAGTTTTCTCCTTTGTCCCTTATCATAACGACACTAGTTATCTCCTTTGTCCCTTATCATAACGACACTAGTTATCTCCTTTGTCCCTTATCATAACGACACTAGTTTTCTCCTTTGTCCCTTATCATAACGACACTAGTTATCTCCTTTGTCCCTTATCATAACGACACTAGTTTTCTCCTTTGTCCCTTATCATAACGACACTAGTTATCTCCTTTGTCCCTTATCATAACGACACTAGTTTTCTCCTTTGTACATTTTCATAACAATACTGTTGTCTCCTTAGTCCACTTTCATAACAACACTAGTTTTCTCCTGTGTCCATTTTCATAACAATACTAGTTTTCTCCTTTGTCCCTTATCATAACGACACTAGTTTTCTCCTTTGTCCCTTATCATAACGACACTAGTTATCTCCTTTGTCCCTTATCATAACGACACTAGTTATCTCCTTTGTCCCTTATCATAACGACACTAGTTATCTCCTTTGTCCCTTATCATAACGACACTAGTTATCTCCTTTGTCCCTTATCATAACGACACTAGTTTTCTCCTTTGTCCCTTATCATAACGACACTAGTTATCTCCTTTGTCCCTTATCATAACGACACTAGTTTTCTCCTTTGTCCCTTATCATAACGACACTAGTTATCTCCTTTGTCCCTTATCATAACGACACTAGTTTTCTCCTTTGTCCCTTATCATAACGACACTAGTTATCTCCTTTGTCCCTTATCATAACGACACTAGTTTTCTCCTTTGTAAATTTTCATAACAATACTAGCTGTCTCCTTTGTCCACTTTCACAACAACACTAGTTTTCTCCTTTGAACATTTTCATAACAACAATAGTTTCCTTCTTTGTACATTTTCATAACAACACTAGTTGTCTCCTTTGTCCAATTTCATAACAACACTAGTTTTCCCCTTTGTCCATTTTCCCAACAACACTAGCTGTGTCTATAACAACACTAGTTTTCTCCTTTGTCCAATTTCATAACAACACTAGTTTTCTCCTTTGTCCATTTTCATAACAACACTAGTTTTCTTTGTCCATTTTCACAACAACGCTAGTTTTCTTTTTTGTACATTTTCATAACTAAACTAGTTGTCTCCTTTGTCCATTTTAATAATAATACTTGTTGTCTCCTTTATCCACTTTCAAAACAACAATAGTTTTCTCCTTTCTCCCCTTTCATAACACTAGTTTTCTCCTTTGTACATTTTCATAACAACACTAGTTATCTCCTTTGTCCACTTTCATAACAACACTAGTTCCCTCCTTTGTCCACTTTAAAAGCTACAATAGTTTTCTCCTTTGTTCATTTACATAACAACACTAGTTTTCCCTTTGTCCACTTTCTTAACAACACTAGATTTTCCCTTTAACCATTATCACAGCAACACTAGTTTTCTCCTTTGTCCATTTTCATAACACCACTAGTTTTCTCCTTTGAACATTTTCACAACAAGACTAGTTTTCTCCTCTGTCCATTTTAATAAGAATACTAGTTGTCTCCTTTGACTATTTTCATAACACCACTAGTTTTCTCCTCTGCCCATTTTCACAACAACGCCAGTTTTCTCCTTTGTCTATTTTCATAAAAATACTAGTTGCCTCCTTTGTCCATTTTCACAACAACAATAGTTTTCTCCTTTGTCCATTTTCATAAGCATACCAGTTGTTTCCTTCGTCCATTTCCATAACAACAGCAGTTTTCTCCTTTAATCATTTTCATAACAACACTAGTTTTCTCCTTTGTCCATTTTCACAGCAACACTAGTTTTCTCCTTTGTACATTTTCATAGGATACTGGCTGTCCCCTTTGTCCATTTTCACAACAACACTAGTTTTTCTCCTCTGTACATTTTCATAGAAA
>NC_090752.1:71587995-71637995 GCF_036898095.1 Palaemon carinicauda | reverse complement strand
AAACGATGTAAGTGTTTTTTCTGTATCGTCGACATTATTAAAAGTCTTAGACCACAATGTAAACGTTTTTCTGTATCGTTGACATTATCATAAGTCTAGAAACGATTTAAAAGTTTTCCTGTATCATTATAAAGTCTCAACAACGATGTTGTATCGTCGACATTATTAAATGTCTAGAAACGATGTAAGAGTTTTTTGTTTCGTCGACATTATCAAAAGTCTGCACAACAATGTAAACGTTTTTTTTTCTGTATAGTCTACATTATTAAAAATCTTGACAATGATTCAAAGGTTTTCTGTATCGTCGACATTATTAGAAATCTGGAAATGATGTAAGAGCATTTTGTACCGTCGACATCATCAAAAGTCTTGACAACAATGTAAAAGTTTTTCTGTAACATCGACATTATTAAAAGTCTGGAAAATGGTGTAAACGTTTCTCTGTATCGTCAACAAAATTAAAAGCCTAGACAACGATGTAAAAGTTTTTCTGTATTGGCGACATCATAAAAAGTCTAGACAACGATGTAAAAGTTTTTCTGTATTGGCGACATTATAAAAAGTCTAGACAACGATATAAAAGTTTTTCTGTATTGGCGACATTATAAAAAGTCTAGACAACGATGTAAAAGTTTTTCTGTATTGGCGACATCATAAAAAGTCTAGACAACGATGTAAAAGTTTTTCTGTATTGGCGACATCCCAAAAAGTCTAGACAACGATATAAAAGTTTTTCTGTATTGGCGACATCACCAAAAGTCTAGACAACGATATAAAAGTTTTTCTGTATTGGCGACATCCCAAAAAGTCTAGACAACGATATAAAAGTTTCTCTGTATTGGCGACATCACCAAAAGTCTAGACAACGATATAAAAGTTTTTCTGTATTGGCGACATCACCAAAAGTCTAGACAACGATATAAAATTTTTCTGTATTGGCGACATCACCAAAAGTCTAGACAACGATATAAAAGTTTTTCTGTATTGGCGACATCCCAAAAAGTCTAGACAACGATATAAAAGTTTTTCTGTATTGGCGACATCACCAAAAGTCTAGACAACGATATAAAAGTTTTTCTGTATTGGCGACATTACAAAAAGTCTAGACAACGATATAAACGTTTTTCTGTATTGGCAACATAAAAAGTCTAGACAACGATGTAAAAGTTTTCCTGCATCGTCGACTTTATTAAGTCTAGTAAACAGTGTAAACGTTATTCTGTATCGTCGACATTCATAAGTCTATAAAACGATGTAAACGTTTTTTTCTGTATCGTCGACGTTATTAAAAGTCTAGACAACGATGTAAAAGTTTTTCTGTATCGTCGACGTTATTAAAAGTCTAGACAACGATGTAAAAGTTTTTCTGTATCGTCGACGTTATTAAAAGTCTAGACAACGATGTAAAAGTTTTTCTGTATCGTCGACATTATTAAAAGTCTAGACAACGATGTAAAAGTTTTTCTGTATCGTCGACATTATTAAAAGTCTAGACAACGATGTAAAAGTTTTTCTGTATCGTCGACATTACAAAAAGTCTAGACAACGATATAAAAGTTTTTCTGTATTGGTGACATCCCAAAAAGTCTAGACAACGATATAAAAGTTTTTCTGTATTGGCGACATCACCAAAAGTCTAGACAACGATATAAAAGTTTTTCTGTATCGGCGACATTACAAAAAGTCTAGACAACGATATAAAAGTTTTTCTGTATCGGCGACATTACAAAAAGTCTAGACAACGATATAAAAGTTTTTCTGTATCGGCGACATTACAAAAAGTCTAGACAACGATATAAAAGTTTTTCTGTATCGGCGACATTACAAAAAGTCTAGACAACGATATAAACGTTTTTCTGTATTGGCAACATAAAAAGTCTAGACAACGATGTAAAAGTTTTTCTGCATCGTCGACATTATTAAGTCTAGAAAACAGTGTAAACGTTATTCTTTATCATCGACATTCATAAGTCTATAAAACGATGTAAACGTTTTTTTCTGTATCGTCGACGTTATTAAAAGTCTAGACAACGATGTAAAAGTTTTTCTGTATCGTCGACGTTATTAAAAGTTTAGACAACGATGTAAAAGTTTTTCTGTATCGTCGACATTATTAAAAGTCTAGACAACGATGTAAAAGTTTTTCTGTATCGTCGACATTATTAAAAGTCTAGACAACGATGTAAAAGTTTTTCTGTATCGTCGACATTACAAAAAGTCTAGACAACGATATAAAAGTTTTTCTGTATCGGCGACATTACAAAAAGTCTAGACAACGATATAAAAGTTTTTCTGTATTGGCGACATTACAAAAAGTCTAGACAACAATATAAAAGTTTTTCTGTATTGGCGACATTACAAAAAGTCTAGACAACGATATAAACGTTTTTCTGTATTGGCAACATAAAAAGTCTAGACAACGATGTAAAAGTTTTTCTGCATCGTCGACATTAAAGTTTTTCTGCATCGTCGACATTCATAAGTCTATAAAACGATGTAAACGTTTTTTTCTGTATCGTCGACGTTATCAAAAGTCTAGATAACGATGTAAAAGTTTTTCTGTATCGTCGACATTATTAAAAGTCTAGACAACGATGTAAAAGTTTTTCTGTATCGTCGACATTATTAAAAGTCTAGACAACGATTTAGAAGTTTTTCTGTATCGTCGACATTATTAAAAGTCTAGACAACAATGTAGAAGTTTTTCTGTATCGTCGACATTACAAAAAGTCTAGACAACGATATAAAAGTTTTTCTGTATCGGCGACATTACAAAAAGTCTAGACAACGATATAAAAGTTTTTCTGTATCGGCGACATTACAAAAAGTCTAGACAACGATATAAAAGTTTTTCTGTATCGGCGACATTACAAAAAGTCTAGACAACGATATAAAAGTTTTTCTGTATCGGCGACATTACAAAAAGTCTAGACAACGATATAAACGTTTTTCTGTATTGGCAACATAAAAAGTCTAGACAACGATGTAAAAGTTTTTCTGCATCGTTGACATTATTAAGTCTAGAAAACAGTGTAAACGTTATTCTGTATCGTCGTCATTCATAAGTCTATAAAACGATGTAAACGTTTTTTTCTGTATCGTCGACGTTATTAAAAGTCTAGATAACGATGTAAAAGTTTTTCTGTATCGTCGACATTAATAAAAGTCTAGACAACGATGTAAAATTTTTTCTGTATCGTCGACATTATTAAAAGTCTAGACAACGATGTAAAAGATTTTCTGCATCGTCGACATTATTAAGTCTAGAAAAGAGTGTAAACGTTATTCTGTATCGTCCACAAGTCTAAAAAACGATGTAAACGTTTTTTTGTATAGTCGACATTATTAAGAGTCTAGACAGCGATGTAAAGGTTTCTCTGTATCGGCGACATTATTAAAAGTCTAGACAACGATGTAAAAGTCCCTCTGTATCGGCGACATTATTAAAAGCCTAGACACCGATGTAAAAGTCCCTCTCTATCGGCGACATTATTAAAAGCCTAGACACCGATGTAAAAGTCCCTCTCTATCGGCGACATTATTAAAAGCCTAGACACCGATGTAAAAGTCCCTCTCTATCGGCGACATTATTAAAAGCCTAGACACCGATGTAAAAGTCCCTCTGTATCGGCGACATTATTAAAAGCCTAGACACCGATGTAAAAGTCCCTCTGTATCGGCGACATTATTAAAAGCCTAGACACCGATGTAAAAGTCTCTCTGTATCGTCGACATTATTAAAAGCCTAGAAAGCGATGTAAAAGTCTCTCTGTATCGTCGACATTATTAAAAGTCTAGACAGCGATGTAAAAGTTTTTCTGTATCGGCGACATTATTAAAAGTCTAGACAATGATGTAAAAGCTTTTCTGTATCATCGACATTATTAAAAGTCTAGACAGCGATATAAAAGTTTCTCTGTATCGGCGACATTATTAAAAGTCTAGACAATGATGTAAAAGCTTTTCTGTATCATCGACATTATTAAAAGTCTAGACAGCGATATAAAAGTTTCTCTGTATCGGCGACATTATTAAAAGTCTAGACAATGATGTAAAAGCTTTTCTGTATCATCGACATTATTAAAAGTCTAGACAGCGATATAAAAGTTTCTCTGTATCGGCGACATTATTAAAAGTCTAGACAATGATGTAAAAGCTTTTCTGTATCATCGACATTATTAAAAGTCTAGACAGCGATATAAAAGTTTTTCTGTATCGGCGACATTATTAAAAGTCTAGACAATGATGTAAAAGCTTTTCTGTATCATCGACATTATTAAAAGTCTAGACAGCGATATAAAAGTTTCTCTGTATCGGCGACATTATTAAAAGTCTAGACAGTGATATAAAAGTTTCTCTGTATCGGCGACATTATTAAAAGTCTAGACAGCGATGTAAAGGTTTCTCTGTATCGGCGACATTATTAAAAGTCTAGACAACGATGCAATTATATTTTAATCCCCAGTATTTGTTGAGATTTAGTTATTTCCATTTGGTCATATATGATGATTTGTATTTACCCTTGTCCAATTGAATGTCTAAAAACCCATATTCTAAAAGAAATAATCAATCAGACATATATTTAAAAATAAAATTCTAAATAATTTGAACGAGTAAACAAGGTTGAGTTTACAGTGACAGCCCTTTTTCTCTTCGCTGATTTCAATTCTATTGAGAGAGAGAGAGAGAGAGAGAGAGAGAGAGAGAGAGAGAGAGAGAGAGAGAGAGAGAGAGAGAGAGAGAGAGAATGTTTGTTTATTTGAGTTTCTTTAGGGGTAATGTGTCTACAGTTCGGAACGCCAGGCGCACTGGAAACGGTAAAACTCTTAATCATATATGAAGCAACTCTTCCCTTCGGTCTTATCCCACACTGCCATCCAGCTTCTCTAACTCTACTATATTCAAAGTTCCGCATCTTATGGACACATCTTTTAGGGTAACCCTGCGAGAGTACAGACATGCAACTCAGTGTACATGTTAAAATCCTTTTTTTTTTTCAAATACTTCCCATTGTAAAATATTAAAAAACTAATATATAAAATATTTTTAAAATTCTCTTTAAGATATAAAGACCTTAATAATAATAGCTAAAAATATAAATATTATTCAAATACCATTTTATATCTAAAGACCTTGGAAACAATAGCTGAAAATATAAAATACTTTAAAAATACCCTTTAAGATATGAAGACCTTGAATATAATAGCGGAAAAGTATAACATATTTTCAACATTGATAAAAAAATATAAATTTAGTAAAATACTTCAAAACATCACAATACTTGGAAAACAAAACATAAGTTAAAAACAATGACATAATCTGAAATTTAAAGAGGCCTACAGTCATCTGAGACCTTAAGTGTGGAAAAATACGTGACGTGACATTTTCGCCAAGCAGACATCTCTTTTAGTGGCCTGAGAAAAACTCGACTAACCTAATACAATAAATTGCCTAAGTGACAGAGCGAGTGCTAGGAAACGCTTAATATCCTTTGGGGATCGATAGAAAAACTTTCCGATCAATTGCAGTGAAATGCAAAGGTATAAATGAAACATCGAGTAAGCAGCATTTCCTCTGTGTGAGGGCACCAGCCATTCATTGAGGTACTACCGCAGGAGAGTAATGGGGTCCTTTGACTACCCAGACAGTACTACATTACATCTCTCTCTTGTTACAGCTCATTTTTTCTTCGCCTACACATATGCCGAATAGTTTGTACTATTCTCTATACATTCCCCACTTTCCTCATACGCCTAAAAACACTGAGACTTATTGATTGATTAGGAATTATCTGGCATCCTGAAATCTAAGGTCATTGACGCCGATGAAAACACTGAGGTAACCGAAAAAAATCTACTCCACTCACGGGGTTAACTACACTATAATTGTTCAGTGGCTGCTTTCCTCTTGGTAAGGGTAGAAGAGACTTTTTAGCTATAGTAAGCAGATCTTTTAAAAGAAGGACACTTTCCAAAATCAAACTATAATTCTTTAGTATTGGGTAGTGCCATAGACTTTGAACCACGGTCTCCCACTGCCTTAGGTTCGAGCACTGTTGTTTTAGGGTACACTTAAGGACACTATTCTATCTGCTTCCTTATTTACTTTCCTCACTGGGCTATTTTCCTTGTTGCAGCCCTTATAGGGTTGTAGCATCCTGGTTTTCCAACTAAAGATGCAGCTTAGCTATTAATAATAATGATAATAATAATAATAATAATAATAATAATAATAATAATAATAATAATAATAATAATAATTGCATTCCAGATCTTCCTTGCATAAGACACACAAAAGCATATAAACTTAAAACAAGAGATTTATCCTTCACTTTCTCAGAAAATACCTGGGAATGACAGTGTTGGTCAATGCTGGTACCCATTTGCATCTTGATGAACAGGTAAAGTCAAAGTAGGGGATCAAACGCAGTTCCAGAAATCCAAGGACTCAGTTCTGAACCACTCAGCTACGATACCAGTGGAATCTATCAAGATACATACATACATACATACATACATATATATATATATATATATATATATACATATATATATATATATATATATATACATATATATATATATATATATATATATATATATATATATATATATATATATATATATATATATATATATATACGCCTCAGTTCGGAACCATTCCGTCGCGGTACCAGTGGAATCTATCAAACCTGACCGGGGATATATATATATATATATATATATATATATATATATATATATATATATATATATATATACAGTATATATATATATATATATATATATATATATATATTGTAATATCAGCTACTTGAGTTTTATCTTGTGGCTCCATTAAAGTAAACATTTGTTTATTAATTGCTGTCAATATTTTATCAGTTCATTTGAGCCTCGAATTCTTGGTTCAAGTTTTGTATTGTTGCGCTCCCCCACCGAATGTTATTTGCTAATTGGTACTCCGCCCATGAAATGTTCTCTTTACTTTCATGTATGAGTGCTTTGGTAGTTTCGTCTTCTGTCTCCTGCCACGTTGGACTGTTTAAGAGGCGATTTACATATTTTTCGTCTGGATGGAGGAGAGATTGTTTTCGGCTCTCTTGGGAGAAGTTCTCGCCCTTTTTTTCACGGCCCGTTGATCTGTGTGGCGATCACCACCTTGCACAAATGCTCTGCTACGTATACTTTGTTGGAAGTCTTGCTTCGAGTGGACTCGTCTGCTGCTGATGTATCAATGTCCTTTGGATGCATACACCTAACCCCCTTTTGTGGCTGCGGTTGTGTTCGCGAGCTTCTAAGTGTACCGAGACCATCGTCATCATCTACGTCTTGAGTCCTCTCGACTGGTTATGGTGACGCCTCTAGAATCATTCTAAAAACGGCCGTTGTCTCGAGATCTTCTGAGAGTCGTTAGGAGGCCTCTTGATCGTGAAGAAAAGTAAGCTTCCGATTATGTGTGTTCTTTGTATCCGCGAATATATTCTTTTCTTGTGGTTGAGGAATAGTGTCCTGGGAAGACTAAAGCCGGAGTGCCTTCGAAACTACTGTTTCAGTGCTGGAATTGTGTTTTCGTCCGTAACGTGGGGACATATGTATATGTAATGGTACATTTCCATAAATATTGTGTGCAGTTAGGCTAAGCTTTTCTTTCTTTCTTTAATCTCTCCCTTATTATTGACTTGTGCGGAAGTTGTTTTTCTCCCTTCTCCTCGATACTTTCCCTCGAACTATCATTATAGTGAAGGTTAGCTGTAAGTCTGAATGGTAGTTGTAAGTGTATGTGACTGTGCCTTCAGCCAATAATTCGAGGATGTGTGATAATAACTTCTTGTAATAAATCTTAATTTTTACGTTTGTTTTCAGTTACCCCCTCAAAGTGTATTTTTATTCTCTGTATTGCTGGTAAACTTTACTCTTTAGCCTACAAGCTATCGTAGTAAAAGCAATTTTGTTGGAAGACCCAGTAAACACTTGGACAAATTATTTTATATTTAAGGAAAAATAAGGGATTTTTGTTAAATATCTCTTCCGAATAACAAGAGTTCCTAACAATATATATTCAAAATAAGCTATATATATTCTTGATACATTGTCTTTCTTCGTGGCCAAGTGGTAGTCACTGTCTATACAAGGTTGCCGGAACAGGGTTCGATTCCCGGACGGTTACAAGCACTTGTCCTTGTGTGATTTCGCCTGGGGCTCTGATCCCGAGATCGTTAAGAGAATCCAGACATTAATGTATCAAAAATATATATGGCTTATTTTGAATATGAAAAACACTTCTAAATGTGCAATATTTATCATATATATATATATATATATATATATATATATATATATATATAATCCCATATTTAATGTTATCAAACTGGTAACATCACTGAGAAACAAGATCGATCAAGGGAGAAGAAAAGACTTAGTCAGGACCTAAAAAACTAGTGCCAAATAAATAACTTACTTGGCAGTTAGTTGACTCTGGTGGGACGATAAGGTCAAGAAAATAATAATAGTTACAACCGTGATATCCTTCCTCCCTTCCATCCCCGTTTCGATGTTTGACAGTAGGCTGTTCCTTTTACCGCCCCGCAATATTCACCAATAGCTAGTTTTATTAATTCCATGCTTTTTTTAGTAGATTCTGCTATTCAAAAAGGGTTAATAATAACGTTTATTTCCTATGTTTAGTGTAATTTATCCCAATTAGAATTAAAATAGGTGAAAAGTTAAAAAATTATGTAGCGTGCATCCGAAAACAAGCTCCTGTGGTTGACTATGACGGGTGTTATTAATTTTAGACTTACCATCACATTACTTTATAACCTCATTATTTACTGATAAAACCTATAATTGAGGGAGAAATTTAGGTTAGTAAATAAGTTTCGATTGACACTACTTGGTAATTATTTGAAAACAATGAAGCTATTCGTACAAAAATACCTCCGTACAATCAGCTAAGAGGACAATTTTCCGAGCTAAAGGGACACCCATGAGACTCGGTGCAAATTTGAATTATTAAAGAAATTAGTATAGTGAATATTGGGAGGAATTACAAAAGATGATGGAAGATTTTAACAGGGAAAGCAGAAATGAATGACTGAAAATGAAAATGAATAAAACAAAGATAATGTTTAAGGAAAATGCAGAGACGTCAAATAAAGTTATGGACAGTCATCTAGATATTGTTTATGAATATACGAACTTAGGACAGACAATAAGCATTTTCCCAAGACACGAGACCAAAATTAAAAGAAGGATAAGCATGAAATGGAGAGCATTTGGTACACAAAATGAGATTATGAAAAGTAAAATGGCACTTTCTCTAAAGAGAAAAGTATTTAATGAGATGGTCCTACCAGTACTAATTTGTGCATCAAAAACTTGGACCCTTATTGAAGCCTTAAAACATAAGCTAGTTACAACTCAATGAGCTTTGGAAAATAGGATGATGAGAATGACATTAAGAGACAGAAAAAGAGCAACATGGATACGAAAGCAATCTAAAGTACAGGATGTTCTAACAACATGTAAGCAAAAGAAATGGACATAGGCAGGACATATAATGAGAATGACAGACAATAGACGGATACTAAGACTAATAGAATGGGTCACTAAAGATTGTAAAAGAAGCAGAGGAAGGAAAAGAAGACGATGAATGAACGAACTAAGAAAGTTAGCGGGCGTGGACTGGCGCAGAAAGACCATAAACAGACGCAAGTAGAAAGACACGTCTGAGGCCTTTGTTCGACAGTGAACTGGTAACGGCTGATGAAGATGATGATTCTATGTATATATATATATGTATGTATACACACACACACATATATATATATATATATATATATATATATATATATATATATATATATACACAATTACACGTATATGCAGTATATAGAGCAAAATCCAGGAGGAAATATAGAATGTAGTGCATTTTAATATACACTCAAGTTTACCCTAAGGATGTTTATATTAAAATGCACGGAAGCGCTAGGTATTAAAACATTTCCTTATACCCAACTGGCTTTTGCTGTATATTAAGTCACGTGATTCTTGTGAAAGTGAAGGACGTATACATTTACCTTACATAAAGAGAGGAGAAGAGAGAAAAAAGATGAGATATCACGAGGTAACTTTCCTTTGAAGTACCTCCTCTCTCTCTCTCTCTCTCTCTCTCTCTCTCTCTCTCTCTCTCTCTCTCTCTCTCTCTCTACTTCCGGTCATGGCTGGAACATGGATTCACCGTCACCCCATCCCTCTCCGGATCCAGGGGGCAACGCTCGTTACAAAATTCATTTACGATACAGTTCCTGCAGAATCACCCTGCTTCAGATTCTCTCTCTCTCTCTCTCTCTCTCTCTCTCTCTCTCTCTCTCTCTCTCTCTCTCTCTCTCTCTCTCTCTCTCTCTCTCTCTTTCTCCTTTTTTCCTGAAATACTATGGGAACCAGTCACAAGCCCTTCCAAGTTTACAGCACGAAGCAGACATAAAAACAGAGGCACCCCAACAAGCAAATAATCTCAGCGAAATGGTTGTAATGTTTCGCACAAGAGGACTCTCCCTTCGCATAGGTAATTCATGAACATTTCAAGCGATTTGATTTCGATGTGTATAAAGGGACAATGTTCACAACGACATTGTTTCTAGGGGCACCAGACAAACATTTCATACACCATTGTTTATCCGCACATATACATAACGAATTTATGTACGTCTGTAGATGATGAATGCACAGTCAGCAAAAATATCTTGGAAGTTTAAACGATTAAAGTTTTGATTTTTTAAAGGCCATTTATGAATGACAGAGGCAGTGGGTAGTGACAATGCCCTAGAGACTGACCATTTATACATATGATCAGCGCCCAAGCTCCCTCTCCAGCCAAGCTAGGACCATGGATTGCCAGGCAATGGCCGCTGATGACTATGCAGGTAGACCTGTAGGCTCTCCCATATCAACCATCCTTAGCTCAGAAGGATGATGATGTTTTAAACACTAGAAGGAACTATCGAGCTTGATCGAAATTCGAACCCCAGTCTTGCAGATCTCCAGGCAGCGACATTTCCAATAGGCCAGCAAGAATGAAGTACTAAACGAATGGCTACGCGAAATTAATAATAACCCTTATATTCCTGGAGTCTACGTGGCCTACTTTGAATTACACAAGCAAAACATTAACTTAAGAGGAATCATCTTTTCGAAATTTGAAGCAATAACTGTTGTTGAAATGTCTAGAGGCACCATTGGAATTTAAAGATCTTCTGTTTACAAATCTTTTCATGTATATGAGCAATCTTTTTCTGCTCAAAGTCTTCACCCAAGTTTCAGCAAATGAAAGGTGAATGTGGCCAGGACCTTTGTGCTGTTTTACTTAAAACTCATCATATGTAAAGTTTAGTTTTGAAGACACGCACGCAAAAATATAAGTGAATATTTTATATATATATATATATATATATATATATATATATATATATATATACATATATATATATATATATATATATATATATATATATATATATCTTTCCGACCGTTATCCTTACATTGAGTGGTCAGTTGCCTGAAGCGGCCTCTTCAATGTCTTCTATCAAAGTCATCCTCTTTTATAAAACAATTTCTTACAGTGTATGTATGTATGTATGTATGTATGTATGTATGTATGTATTCATGTATGTATGTATGTATGTATGTATGTATGTATACTTATACAAAAATATATATACAAACATATATTGTAGATTGTGCGGTGTGTAAATTACCCAAGAGACTGACTGAACCTCGTAAGAAACCCATCTTAATAACATGTGTCCTAAAGCTTTAAGAATGAGAAATTCACGTTTATTCAGAGGCTGTTCACACGACCGTATAATTCGACCGATGGACGACACTCCGAAAGAACAGTAGGTCTACATAATCTTATTTTTATTTCATTTTTCATATCTAGGCTTCCAGGATTTGGACTCACGAATCTGTGACAAACATATGGACGCCAGTCTGTCCAATTGATTGATTGATCGATTTTGAATTATCTGGCATCCGGACATTCTGTGGACGCCGAGACGTCAGTCTATCAAAGCTGAGGCAGGAGGAACATTTCTATAGCCTCTACCTCATCTGGGGAATGAACCACGAACCTTTCGATTTTACTGGTAGGGTTAAAGTATGTGAAAGTTACCTTATCAGAGTATCGTAGATTTGTCTTCTGAAAGTTTAATTAAAAGTATTTTATCATTTCAGTTTCATTCACGATTGTAATGACAACAGGTTTTTTTTATTATCGTAATTATTATTATTATCCTCCTCTACATAATAAATAAATATATATATATATATATATATATATATACACACACACATATATATATAATATATATATATATATATATATATATATATATATATATATATATATATACATATATATAAACACACAGTATATATACATATAATATAATATATATATGCATATATATATACACACAGAGTATATATACATATATATATGTGTGTGTGTATGTGTGTGTCGCTGGGCGATAGGGGGCGATTGAGTAATCATACCATGGTGAGGAGTACCCAAGGAGGTACACTCGGAAACCACAATCTCCCACAAATTGCCGAACCAGCGGCTTGTAGTTAGGAAATGGCGAGGGGGTGGGAAGGGTTGAATGCGTGTGCATGCATATTTTCATCATCATTAATTTTCTTAAAACTTATCCGTATAAGGATGGAACAAAGACATACCTAAAGACAATAATGAAAGAAAGACCTTCGGAAAGTTTTTTCAAATATATTAAATCATCACCTCTTGGAAAAAAATATGAGCTTTAAAATATCAAAAATAAATAAGTTCTTATTGATGAATTTATGGAATTCTTGCTACCTGTCGAACCCGCTTGCTAAGCTATTTTCGTGGCAGGTGCAGGAGTAGAGTACAGAATGTATTATGCTTCCAGTTAACATTAATTTCAAATCCTTCATCTTCAGTATAGTACACAGACCCTTGAGATGCTTCATCTCCCATCAAGAGAACTTTCAGAATATTCATCCTATCTCCGAAATAACCATATGCTCGTCCAGAGAACATCAAATATCTTCATCTTTGATAAGAAAAAATTTAAAAATCTTCGGTTCTGCTATTATGGTCTCCTGAAATTTAATTTCCTCTCAAAGTAACAATCAATTGCTCCATGTATAAAAATCGAGATAGAAAATTACCTGATTTTCAGATAGGAAGAACCATCCCATCTAATTTCACATTATAGATGAGAGAGAGAGAGAGAGAGAGAGAGAGAGAGAGAGAGAGAGAGAGAGAGAGAGAGAGAGAGAGAGAATATTCAAAAGACAGATTCCTAACTGGCACGTCACTGATAAAAAAAAAAAAAATATGGACATGATATTAGAGAGGCTTAATTTCTAAATGGTGCCGGACACAAGAACGGATAATTTTCTGAACAAGTTCCCAAGATACTGACGTCGACCGAAAGACCCCAATATCCGGCAGACCTCAAATCTGCACAAATTTAGAATTCTATAAAGTCATTGGGTAATACAACTGTGAGACAGCCCTTAAATGTATGTCGGCAAAAATCAAGGGTATGGCTAAACGATCAAATTCAATCAATGATTGTGCAAATTAAAACAATAAGAACTAGAGGGGCACTCAATAGAGAGCATGCCTTTACCATGACAAGCAGTTTTATTTTGCTCTTAAATCCTCTTCGTACTTGTAGCTCGATTTATTGCATTCAAAACCTATTAGATTCAGCCTTGGGTCATACCCCACATATCCATCAAGTTTCTGAGAGATTGGTTCAGTATTTTTTTTCGTAATGTTCACAAACACAAAACTAACATCGCAATCATTTTCAAAGTACTGCTGCGTATTTGTACTTTGATGTACTTTATCCATGATGTTACAGAATCGTCCTTGAGTTCATATCCACAATGTCTACAAAGTTTGGTCAAAACCGGTAAAGCAGCTTTCGTGTAAAGCTGCTCACAAACAGACAGACACGGGTATATACATATCCTTCGCAAAATCTTCGATTTTAGCGAAGGCATTTATCCTTTGTGTATTAGGCGGTAATTACTGAAAAACGATATATATATATATATATATATATGTATATATATATATATATATATATATATATATGTGTGTGTGTGTGTGTGTGTGTGTATGTGTGTATATATATATTTATATATATATATAATATATATATATATATATATACATATATATATACACACACACACCTATATATATATATATATATATATATATATATATACATATATATATATATATACACACACACGTAGCAATTCAGAATGAAACCCATGTTTAAAAGTAGACATTTGCTTTCGGTTTATTACATCACTTATGTACCCATTTCGAGAAAAATGACGGTAATACAAAGGCTCGAAAGAACAAATCACAGCCCTGAGGACGTTACGTACCGTTCCGGCACTCAGATCATGGTACAGTTGAACACAGGAATTCCTGGTACACCTCTATCTGAAATGTATCCTGTCACACTTCCCCTGCAAGGCGAGTTGCTTTGAATAGCTCCGCCCACCACCTCTGCCATCTCTATCCTAAACTATGTTTGATTACTCGCCGCGCAGTAAGGGTCTGACAGGGTGCATTTCCTCTGAATGAGGTGTACCAGGAATTCCTGCGTCCAACTGTACCTCTATTCTGTATACCCATATAGGCATCAGTTGTGTTGGGGGAGGGGCGCGACGGCAGGTTGTTACACACAGAAAAAAAATCATTGATATATATCGTAACATTTGCCGACTGGTACTTTTGCAATTAAGGATTTCAACACCAACGAGAAATAAAAATTAAAGCAAGAAATTGTTGGAGATGTTGGACAGCTAAATAAAAAGAAAAAGGCCGAAAGGAGCGTTTGAGATCTAAGAGAGAAAGAAGTAACCTACATCTAGGAGACGGATCCTTGATGCAAATAAAGAACGTATACAATTTGCCACTCTAGTAATATTGTCAGCTATAAAATATAGAGAATCATATTAAAACAAGAGCAATCAGAGATTTCAGATCTCCGCCAATGAAAATTGCCACCATTTAACTAAAGTCTACGGACATCGCCTTCCATTTTTCATATGCTGACTGTACAGAAGAGGGTGAGAAGTGCAACGTTCATCCAGAATCGTGATCTTAATCCGTATCACCTCCAACATTTCATGGTTTCTTCCGATGCATGTCTATCCGTTGTTAAAATTTGGTGAAAATACAGTGTCAATTTGCTTTGACTTAATCTTTAAAATTGTGAAAAAATACAAATCCGGGTCCGGTACCGGATCATCTCCAAACGTTAACGGATTCGTTCATGCCTGAATAATTATCTGTGTTCAATATTTCGTAAAAATCCGTCAGTTTGTTTTAGCGTTATCTTTAAAATGGCGGAAAATACCAATCCGGATCTGGATCACCTCCAAAATCTAATGGAGTCGTCCATGACGTAAGATCTATTTGTGGTGAATATTTCGTCAAAATCCGTCGAGTAGTTTCGACGCAATCATGTCAACAGACACACAAATAAATAAATAAATAAATAAATAAATAAATTAATTAATGAATAAATAAACCGACTCGAAAATATAACCTCCTTGGAGGAGGTATTAATTACTTACCGAAAACATCCACATAAAATCTTTGGCTCTTTCCCAAAAATAGAAATTGATAATCTTAAATTCTGAATAAGTAATACTTACGAATTTAATCATAACTGAAGAACACAACTTACAAATAATATAAGTAACAATGAGGGAATCTTGAAATTAAAAAAAAAACGATAATGATTGTTACTTGGAGAATATTTTAAATGGTGAATGGGTGTGATTTACACATTCTAAGCAAGAAAATTAATGTAACTAAAAATCCTAAGAATGATACTGAATAACATTCAAAATTTTATATATAGTAAGTCACATTTTCCATTTTTAAACGCTTATGAATAATTCATGAGAAACCATGAATGATGATGAATGGAAAAAACTAATTTCCACAATGAATAGTACTTGAGAAACTTTTCATGATGATGATTAAAAAAAACTTAATGATTGATGATGAATAAAAAATTAATTCCATAATGAATGACACTTGAGAAACTATGAATGATGAACAAAAAGACAAAATGTTATCTTCATAATAAATGATACTTGGACAACAGAATCATAATGAATGAAACGACCCGATTTCATGAATAATGAATAGCTTCTATGAAAGGAGTTGAATAAAATTAAAATTAAATTAATAGACTTCATAAATTATTAGTTAAACTTCCAACAGTAAAACCTTACCGTGAGAGTCCCAAGGTTCGTCTTTGACTCGAGCTCCGGTATCAAATCCACCAGGTCTGTGGAAATCAAAAGTGTGCATATTAATGACAGAGAGAGAGAGAGAGAGAGAGAGAGAGAGAGAGAGAGAGAGAGAGAGAGAGAGAGAGAGAGAGAGAGAGATTGTCATCGAGATATATAAGAGATATTTTGACCGACAAATAACACAGATAAATATTACCTGACAGAGATTATAAAATAAACTGTGAATGAGAGAGAGAGAGAGAGAGAGAGAGAGAGAGAGAGAGAGAGAGAGAGAGAGAGAGAGAGAGCCTTATTGCCTTATTCTATGTTTGGGTTCCCCCAGGTCCCTCAGTGTGAGGCACCTCGTATATCCACCAGAGAGTTGCTAATGCATCTTCCGGTGTATTTTGCATCTTCCAGTCTTGGATGGTCTGGGATGCATCTTAGGTATTTATCGAGCTTATTCTTAAAGACATTTACGCTCACTCCTGATATGTTTTTTAGATGAGCTGGCATTATCGATGCTGGTGCGTAGTGGATTAATGTCCTGTGCGCCTTCCTTAGTTTTCCTGGTATAGTTTTTGGCACTATTAATCTACCTCGGCTTGCTCTTTCTGATATCTTTAGCTCCAAGATGTTTTCAGTAATTCCTTCTATTTGCTTCCATGATTGTATTATCATGTAGCGTTCTCTTCTCCTTTCTAGACTCTAGTGTTTTAAAAATTGCAGTCTTTCCCAGTAGTCAAGGTCCTTAACTTCTATTCTAGCAGTATAGGACCTTTGTACACTCTCTATTTGTGCAATATCCTTTTGGTAGTGTGGGTACCATATCACATTGCAGTACTAGAGTGTACTACGTACATAAGTTTTGTAAAGCATAATCATGTGTTCAGCTTTTCTTGTTTTAAAGTATCTGAATAACATTCCCATTTTTGCTTTACATTTAGCCAACAGTGTTGCTATTTGGTCGTTGCATAACATATTTCTATTTAACATTACACCAAGGTCTTTAATTGCTTCCTTGTTTGTGATTGTCTCGTTATTAGGTCCCTTGTATGCATATACCATTCCTTCTCTGTTTCCATAATTTATTGATTCGAATTTATCAGAGTTAAATACCATCCTGTTTATCTCCGCCCATTCATATATTTTGTTTAGATCTCTTTGTAGTGAGTTCCTATCTTCATCACAGGTAATTTCTCTACTTATTCTTGTGTCACCGGCGAAACTTCTCACTACAGAGTTTTGAACATCACAGTCTATGTCTGAGATCATAATAACAAACAGCAGTGCAGCTAATACCGTACCTTGTGGCATGCCAAATATTACCTGATCTTCATCTGATTTCTCGTCATTTGCAACCACTATCTGTTTTCTGTTTTGCAGGAATTTTTTTACCCATTTTCCTATCTTTCCCACAATATTATGCATACTATTTTTTTTCTCTAATATATTATGGTCTACCTTGTCAAAGGCTTTTGCAAAATCTAGATAGATCACATCTGTCTCTTTTTCATTTATCATATTTTTGTATATGTTTTCATAGTGTGCTATCAGTTGGGTTTATGTACTTTTTCCGGGCACAAAACCATGTTGACCTATATCAAACAAATTATTTTTAACCAACTGATTCATTATTTTCTTTTTTATTACCCTCTCATACACTTTCATAATATGTGATGTTAGACTAACAGGTCTATAATTGCTTGCCTCTAGTCTTGATCCACTTTTGAAAATAGGGGTTATATAAGCTAATTTATGTTTAACATATATCTCGCTCATATCTACACTCTGTCTTAGCAGTATTGCAAGCGGCTTTGCGATAGTGTGTGTAGTTTTTTTTACTAAAATCGATGGAACTCTATCTCGTCCGGCTGCCTATCCATTTTTAATTTCGCTTATAGCCTTGACAATATCTGCCTCATTAATATCTATATCCGTTAGATATTCAACATTTTCTTCTCTCATTTCTGTTTCATTACTCTCATTCGCAATTCTTGGCGTGAACTCACTCTTATATTTTTCTGCTAATATGTTGCATATTTCCTTTTTTTTTTATTCGTTAACCGTCCTTCAATTCTTAGAGGGACTATTTCTAATCTCCCTTTATTCATCTTTTTTGGCATAGGAGTAAAGTACTTTGGGTTTTCTTTTTTTTATTTTGAAGTGTCCTTTCTTCTAAATCCCTTTTTTTATTTTCTTTCGATTGTATAATCTTTCGTTCTGCACTTTCTATCTTACTTTTTATTTCCATCATTTTCCATACATTTTTTTCTTTTGCAAGATTTTCCTTCCACTTTCTAATTTCCTGAAATAAGATCCTTCAGTCTCTTGGTATGTATGTCTGTTGTTTATTGTTTTTTTTTTTTTCGGTACATATTTTTCAACAATTTTCTCCAGTATTTTGTACAGCATGTCCGTATTTACCTGTATAATATCACTAACGAATTAATTTTTCAATTTTTTGTTCAGTTCTTCATTTATTTCTGACCATTTTATATTCTTACTATAAAAATTATATTTTCCATATCCTTCCCAATGTTTTGTGCTTTGATTATCTCTGCAATCACTTGCTTTGGAATGGACTATTAATTCTATGACATTGTGGTCTGAAATTCCCGTGTTATACACCATTATTTCTTTAACATAATTCACCTCATTCACAAATACTAGATCTATGACATTTTCCTTTCTTGTTGGAATGTGGTTTATTTGTTGCATATTATGTTCTAATAGCATATCTCGAAGCTTTTCAAATTGCCTCTTATCTTCCGTGCTACTATTACTCTTTTTTTATATGTATATATACAACCTCTTTCTTCTATCCATTCTTTCCAATCCACGAAAGGAAACTTGAAATCTCCGGATAGGAGTATATTCCAGTCTTTATGGTTTCTACATATATCATCTATTTTTTCTATTTTTATGTCAAACTCCTAAGTATTTGGGGGTCTGTAAATTTGGGGGTCTGTAAACTATAATATTCACTAGTTTTTCAAATTAAAATTCTACCGCAATCAATTCACATTCTGTGTTGCTGTATTTTTCACAGACTTTTCCTTGATTTATGTCTCTTCCATATATTGCGGTTCCCCCTTGATTCCTATTTGTTCTGTCTGATCTATATGTTTGCAAACCCTTTATCTGGTCATCACTGCCAGTCTCTTGGGAATACCATGTTTCACTTATGTTTAATATATCTATTTTTTCAATTTGGGTTAGTTCTTCTAAGAACTCTATTTTCCTTTTAGAGTTACTCGTGACTAAACCCTGTGCATTCATCACTATTATGGTTTGTGTTTCATCCCCATTATTTAATATTGGTAATAATATGGATTCTCCCATGCTTCCTTCCTGTTCTGATATGTTCTTTTTTTTCATTTCCAGGAATTCTGCCATTAAAAATTCCAACTTTTCTATTATATTTGCTATTTCTCCTTCATATTTATTTTTGTGTGAATACCTGCAATTATCACCATATCTGCACCGACCCCCATTCTTTGTAGTTGGGTTGAAAGGCCTCATATCTTGGGGCCTTTGGTGCATAGAGTGGTATATACTTGGCTTGTTTTCTTGTTTCTTTTTTTTTTTTGTTCATTTTTGCTTTCCTTTTTTCTGTGAGTGAGAGAGAGAGAGAGAGAGAGAGAGAGAGAGAGAGAGAGAGAGAGAGAGAGAGAGAGTTGTCATCGAGATATATAATAGATATTTTGACCGACAAATAACAGATAAATATTACCCGACAGATATATAAAATAAACAGTAAATGAGAGAGAGAGAGAGAGAGAGAGAGAGAGAGAGAGAGAGAGAGAGAGAGCATTGAGTTGTCATCGGGATATACCAGAGATATTTTGACCGACAAATAACACAGATAAATATTACCTGACAGACATTATAAAATAAATTGTGTGTGAGAGAGAGAGAGAGAGAGAGAGAGAGAGAGAGAGAGAGAGAGAGAGAGAGAGAGAAGAGAGAGAGAGAGAGAGAGAGAGAGACATTTTGACCGACAAATAACACCTATAAATATTAACTGACAGAGTGACAGAGGAGATATAACAAACAGTAAATAGGAGAGAGAGAGAGAGAGAGAGAGAGAGAGAGAGAGATTTCGACCGATAAATATTACCTGACAGAGAGAAATATAACATAAACAGTAATTATGAGAGAGAGAGAGAGAGAGAGAGAGAGAGAGAGAGAGAGAGAGAGAGTTGTCATCGAGATATATAATAGATATTTTGACCGACAAATAACAGATAAATATTACCCGACAGAGATATATAAAATAAACAGTAAATGAGAGAGAGAGAGAGAGAGAGAGAGAGAGAGAGAGAGAGAGAGCATTAAGTTGTCATCGGGATATACCAGAGATATTTTGACCGACAAATAACACAGATAAATATTACCTGACAGACATTATAAAATAAATTGTGTGTGTGTGTGTGAGAGAGAGAGAGAGAGAGAGAGAGAGAGAGAGAGAGAGATTTTGACCGACAAATAACACCTATAAATATTAACTGACAGAGTGACAGAGGAGATATAACAAACAGTAAATAGGAGAGAGAGAGAGAGAGAGAGAGAGAGAGAGAGAGAGATTTCGACCGATAAATATTACCTGACAAGAGAAATATAACATAAACAGTAATTATGAGAGAGAGAGAGAGAGAGAGAGAGAGAGAGAGAGAGAGAGAGAGAGAGAATTACCTGTGATCATGAAGGGCGTCGTGTAGGGCAGCTCTGTAACTTTGATAACTGGCTTCTTCCTCTCGACGTCCTCCCTGTGTTGAGATAACACCAGATAAGGTTAAAAAACAATTAAAACGGAGTGATTTCAATACGAGAGCAATTAGCTAATTGCTGAACTGCGTGAGGTATAATTACAAAGGGGTTAATTAGATGCGTTTACTTACATAATGAAACTAACAGAATTATGATGGGGCAATTGTGTGCGAATGTATTAAATTCAACAAGAATTCCGATGTGACAATTGTGTGCGAATGTGTTAAATTAAAATTCCCTTGGATAGCTACACAAAAAGCACATCGTTTTGCTTTGATTATTATCAACCATGAAAATTGGAGAGAGAGAGAGAGAGAGAGAGAGAGAGAGAGAGAGAGAGAGAGGAGAGAGATATTTAAAAGTCAGATTCCTAAATGGCATGTCACTGCAATTAAATGACCGCTGAATAACTTTTCATTGTTATTTGGATCATTGCTCATCTGAACTCACATATGAAAAATAAAAACGGAAAAACAATAACAAACAAACAAATTTGGCCTTGCAATCAGCAAACCTAAATACAGAAACAATTAGAGGGGCCCTCAATAGAGCACAGACCTCCTCCTCGGCAGCTTATTTCTCGACCTATGATCGACCTTGGCCTCTGACCTTATATATTAATTGGCGTGGATATTCATACAATTAAATATGAACCTAGATTGAAGTCTCTGTGATAACGATGTCCAAACTTATGCGTGATTACGTAAATTGGACATTTTGCTTGACCGTGACCTTGACCTTCCAAAATTTATTAATTTCCAGCTTTTTACATAATAGTTAATCCCTGCAAGCTTCATTACACTACAATTAAAATTGTGGTCAGGATGATGTTCACAAACACACACACACAAACAGGGGCAAAAACATAACCTCCTTCCAACTTCGTTGACGGAGGTAATAACCAATAAAACAAAGACGAAAAACCAATCTGATTAAACTAAAGGGAAAAAAAGAGAGAAAAATCCAAAGAACTAAAACCAAGCATTGCAATTTTATTTACCTTAACCTCGGGATAGAGAGGTGCTCGCCTCCTGCAGAGCATTTGTAAGGACGCCAGGGAATCCTGCGGGATGTGATCGGCTCCAACATCCCCGAGCCTACCGTCGTCCTCTCCGCATCCAACGGGAGGCATCCCGGCGGCGTTCGGCGTGGCACTCAGCCCTCCGCAGGGAGAAGGCCCTGGGGCCTCTGCTTTCAGACCGTCCATGGGGTTATCTGCACCAGGGAGAACATAAGGCATCAATCATGGGATTCAATCAATGCAGTTCAGATGATTAAGAATGAATAAGGGTAGAATCAGTTACGGAAATGAACAAATATAACTCAATATTTCTTTTTAATCAGATAGGGCGAATGAATGACTTCTGTTGGAGGAATTGAACTTCCTGGTCTCAAATTATCTTCTGGGATGAGGTTGTTCGCCATATTTCTTACTCTCCTCCCATACTCTTTTCAAGAGGGTTGTAATTATCACACATGTCTTCTAACAAATCAGGTGCCTTTAATCATTCTTTTGGAAACGAAGCTCGGAACTCTTACTTTATAAGAGATTGCTACACATAAAATCATGAAGAATGCATAAATAAAAAATCTTTTATATATATATATATATATATATATATATATGAAAAGTAGAGGATATTCTCACATGCAAGAAAAGGAAATGGACATGGGCAGGACATATAATGAGAATGACAAAGAACAGGTGGACATTACGAATAACAGAATAGGTCCCCATAAATTGCAAAAGAAGCAAGGGAAGAAAGAGAAGATGATGGATTAACGAAGTAAGAAAATTTGATTTTAGATGGACATTGAAAATAACTGAATGGGTCCCTATAGATTGTAAAAGAAGCAGGGCAAGGAAGAGTAATCGATGGATTGACGACCTAAGAAAATTTGCCCGTATACTGACATAGAAGACCATGAATAAACGGGTTTAGAAGGATATGTCTGAGGTATCTGTCCTGCATTGGACTACTTATAGTTGATGATATATATATGTATAAATATATATATATATATATATATATTTATATATATATATATATATATATATATATTATATATATATATATATATATATATAGTAGACATCTGATCTTGAAAACTATCATAATAACCTTATAATCAAGTTAAGCTAATCATTTAATATATCTGTAACATTATCAAGTTTGAGTAATGTTTTTATTACCTATGAATTTTTCCTCCTTCGATGTGAATAACACCAGAAAGATACAGTCTTCTGGTTCCTTGGGAAATATTAAGAGACAAGTAGAAAGAGCAATCAGAGATTTCAGACCTCCGCCAATGAAGATTATCAACATTTTGCTCAAGTCTACGGACCAAGCTTTCCCTATTTCATATGTTCACCCTGAATCCATCTACTGTTTAATAATAAGTAGAGGACCACTCAGTAGAGCGCAGATCTTCCCCATGGCAACTTATATCTCGATCCTTTGCTCGACCTTGACCTTTAACCTTAACATATATTAATTGGCGTGGATTTTCATACACACAAATATGAACCAAATTTGAAGTCTCTGTGATAACGATGTCCAAGCTTATGGCTGATTACTTGAATTGGACATTTTGCTTGGCCTTCCAATAATTAATATTTTCCAACTTTTTACACAACAGTTAATCCCTGCAAGTTTCATTACTCTACGATTAAAGTTGTGTCAACGAAGCTGTTCACAAACAGACACAGACACATACATACATACATACAAACAGGGGGCAAAATATACCCTCCTTCAAACTTCATTGGCGGAGGTAATAATAACCAGAATCGCGATCTTGATCCGGATCACCTCCAAACTATATTGGGTTATTCTGAAGCATAATAACAATCCGTTGTTAAGTTTTGGTGAAAATCCAGCAAGAGGTATTGTCGTAATCTGATCATAGACAAAGATAAATAAATAAATAAACTAGAAGGGCACTCAGTAGAGAGCATGCCTTCGCCATGACAAATAGTCTTATTTTGCCCTTAATGTCACTGCGTACGTGTATGATGTATTTTCTTCAAAATCTAATGGATGTGTCCTTGGATCATACCCAACATGTTCACAAAGTTTCGTTGAAATTGGTTCTGTATGTTTTGCGTAAAGTTATTCACAAACAAACAAAAAATAAGTCAAATAATACCTGCTATTTACTTAATATTGAGATTATTTTCAAAGTACTGCTGCGTAACTATACTTTAATTTACATAGACAAAAATGTTATATATTAATGACTACCAAGTTTGGTCAAAATAGGTTCAGCAGTTTTTGTGTAAAGTTGCTCACAAACAAATAACTAAATAAACTAACAAATAAACAGAGGTGAATAAAAACCGTTCGCAAGATCTTCTATTTTGGCGAAGACAATAAATGAACACAAGTTATTTCATAATCTCATTGGCGGAGGTAACAAGGCTTAAAGGGCCATGTTCTTTTATGCTCTTCCTTACTCTAGGAGCATTGGCACCAATTTACAACAGGGTGGACTGGTGGACGCCAGCCCAAGAACAATTATCAACCCACAAACCAATCTTTCACAGTATTATTATCATTATTATTATTATTATTATTATTATTATTACTTGCTAAGCCACAACCCTAGTTGGAAAAGCAGGATGCTATAAGCCTAGGGGCTCCAACAGCGAAAATAGCCTAGCGAGGAAAGGAAACAAGGAAAAATTTAAATCTTAAGAAGAGTAACAACATTTAAATTAATATCTCCTATATATACCATGAAAACTTCAACAAAACAAAAGGAAGAGAAAGAAGACAGAATAGCGTACCCGAGTATACCCTCAAGCAAGAGAACTCTAACCCAAAGCAATGGAAGGTTCTAATGTAGGAAAAGGAACCGCACCCCCCCCTCCCCTCAAAAAAAAGTAACCAATAAAAAGGAAGCTAATCCAGTTCGAGCATCGCCGGATAATCCAAGAGAAAAGAGTGAAAAGAATCTTAAGCAATCATTTATAGCTGGACTGTGACGTGTTTTATGTCGAGTTGCCATTACTTCCTCTTCCATCTGACCTTCATTGGCATTTTGAAAATTAACATTCCTTGTTTCCAGGATTATTCAACATTCGATGAGTTTTGAATATTTATCTATCATTTGCGCTTTCTCTTACTCTTTCATTGTTCGCTACTTCTCTTGTAGTTTCTTTCCTTAATTCCTTTCCTCACTTGGGATATTTTACCCGGTTAGAGCCCTAGGGCTTATAGCATCCTGCTTTTCCAAATATAGGGTTGTAGCCAAGCTAATAATAATAATAATGATAATAATAATAATAATAACATCAGGTCTCTTCAGCTAGAATACTAATAATTTTCCACCGCCTATCTCTCTCTCTCTCTCTCTCTCTCTCTCTCTCTCTCTCTCTCTCTCTCTCTCTGTAGGTTAGCCAGTTTATTTTTGTAAGAGTTAATTGGATTTCAGAACTTTCCATCTAGTCTATCAATACCCTTACTTTAACAGACCGCATCACCTGACTGCTTAAAAGATCAATATCTTATCGGAAACTGTTTTTTTTTTCTTTCGCTTTGTCTCCCCTTCCTCATCACAACACACTTCTCCAGTTTGTTTCCTGTTCGGTCTCCCTCGACCCTTGACTCTCTCGTGTCTCGACACCTCGAGTCTTTTACCCATGTCTCCTACAAACCCTCCTTCGAAGTATATACTTTTTGCAGATGAATGATTTCCGTACTTCATCGTCGCAAAAACATCCTAATTTTTCTTAGACGTTGTGGTGGCCGATGTGGTAACGTCCCTGACTGGTGAACACCAGACTGGAGTTCGAGTCCCGATCAAACTCGTTAGTTCTTTTGGTCGCTGCAACCTCACCAACCTTCTGAGCTAAGGATGAGGGTTTGAGGGAGCCTATAGGTCTATCTGCTGAGTCATCAGCAGCCGTTGTCTAGCCCTCCTTGGTTCTAGCTTGGGTGGAGGGGGGGGGCTAGGGCGCTGATCATATGATATATGGTCAATCTCTAGGGCATTGTCCTGTTTGATAGGGCAATCTCACTGGCCCTTGCCTCTGCCCTTCATGAGTGACCTTTAAGCTTAAACCTAACCCAAGCACTACTAATTAATCCAAACTACTTTCCCTGAAGAATTAACCTCTCTCTCTCTCTCTCTCTCTCTCTCTCTCTCTCTCTCTCTCTCTCTCTCTCTCTCTATGCGAGTTTCCCCCCCTCAACATTATTGGAAGTTCCCCCTGCCTTTCCTAAACATTCTACTTCCTAAGTCCTGCTAGAGGTTCATGAAGTTTCTAGCTTCCATACCTACCTTGAAGTTCTCTCCCCTCATTTACCCTTCCAAGTGTACCTTGAAGTTTTATCTCCCCTTTTCACTCCTCCTTTACATCTTTTCTTCCTATTTTTTTTTCTTTTTCAAATCCCCATGTTCTACCTTCCTAAAAATTCTCTCAGCCATCTCCCCCCTTCCTCGATTCCTTCCCCAACTTACTTGAAGTTCCCTCTCCCCATCTGTTCCTCACGTTTCAACCTCGCCGTCAGACAGACTATCCCCTTTATCCTCATTGAATTCTATCCCCACCACCGCCTCCAACAACTAACCCCTTCTCGAAGTCCCCCTGGCCATCAGCTAGTAAACTCAACAAGCTCGTCATTGAGGAAATATCTTCCTACCGCCTTACCTTTTGACGAGCGGATGTTCCCCGCGGACTTCGATGATCACTTGCTTTCCTTATTGGATGCACCCCTTCATTCCGCTCCTCTCTCTCCCTCTCCCCTAACTATCTATTCCTCCTCCCAACTCTCTCAACCATCCCACTATACCGTTGCCTGGCCCCTTCTCTTCGTATGAGTTTCCATCACCCTTATTATTCCTCTCTCCCTTTCTCTTCTTAAAGCTTCCAATCAGACTCATTGTTATTCTCTCTTTCCCTGTGTAAATAAAACTTCGACAGTTCCCATACTACTTCATCAGTACATCACGAAAAGAATAAATGCGAGAAAATCTTTGCATTGGATACCCCAAACGGAGATGATGTGATAGGTATTATTTCATATGAAGGCAATGCATCCCTGTCTCCGCACGAAAGAGGACTCCGTATCTTGGGAGATTTGCCTGACATAGAATCTTTTCATGGCTTCAGTCGGTGATTGACGTGATTACAACATACCGAATTAAAGTAATATATATATATATATATATATATATATATACCCAGTGACTCCCTTTTCTTCGCTGCCATTCCTTCAGTTACTAATGCACATAGGACACAGTATATCAATTGACCTACGGCCTAAAACGAATGTTAACTTTGACCTGCAACTGAATATGGACATGATTCACGCACCCCTTTCACTTGATATAGCTATGTCTCACGACCTTTACCTTAACATGGCTATGTCTCACGACCTTTACCTTAACATGGCTATGTCTCACGACCTTCCACTTAACATGGCTATGTCTCGCAACCTTTACCTTAACAAGGCTGTATCTCTCACGACCTTTATCTTAATATGGTTATGACTCACGACCTTTCACTTAACATTACTATGTCTCACAACCTTTCACAAAATACAGCTATGTTTCACGACCTTTCACTCAACATGACTATGTATCACGACTTCACACTCAACATGGCTATGTCTCATGACCTTTCATTTAGCATGGCTATGTCTCACGACCTTTCCCTTAATATGTTTATGACTCCCGAACTTTCACATAATATAGTTATGTCTCACAACATTTCACTTAACATTGCTATGTTTCACGACCTTTCACTTAACATGGCTATGTCTCACCATCTTTACCATAATATGGTTATGACTCACAACCTTTCAATTAACATGGCTATATTTCACGACCTTCCACATAACATGGCTATATACGTCTCACAAACTTTCACTTAATTTGGCAATGTTTCAGGAACTATCATTTAATATGGCTGTCTCATGACATACCACTTAATATGGCTTTGTCTCACAACCTGTCGCTTCATATGGCTATATGTCTCACTACCTATGCCTTAATATGGCTATGCCTCACGATATATCACTTAATACAGCTATGTATCACGAAGTTTTAATAAATAAGGCCACCGGTATGTATCATGATCTGATATTTGATACGGCTTTGTCAGACAACCTATAGCCTGACTTGGCAACACCTCACTGTTAGATTTTGTTGTTATAAAATTTCAGGTAATAAATCAGGATAATCAACTATTTGAAATGCTCTAGCTTAAAGAGAGTTTTTTGCGTCTACGAATTAAACAATTTCCAGGGTAATACTAACCAGACTCCAGATGGTAAATAAGTTATAACAAAAATAGTAAAAAATTAAACAATATTCTATCACATATTTAAAGAGAACATAGTCTTTTCCCCAAAATATCACTTGGTGAAAACAGCACTATAAAGCAGGTTTCACTTCACATATACGTAATCACAATTTTACTTCTCCATCCATACTCGTCTGTGCTAAATCGTGAGAAATCTCAAAAGTACCATGACCAATTAATATATACAGAAGACCCTATGTGCTTCTATAGGCAGATCACAGGTCTAAATTATGCAATTGGTGTTGATCAACTGATTACAACTTAATTTTGGTAACACAAGTAACGTGAAAGTTTAGGCTTAGTGATTACACCAAGTTACAAAATAGAAATTAGATAGAGTTCTTGAGTCTTAGTTAGTTTAAAGCATTTCAAATAGAAAACGGTACCCGGCTTAGATAGTTATATTAACACTTGAGTACCATAAGCACACTGTTAGAAAAATACCGTAATTTCAATCAGAAATTCTCCGTAAAAATATACTGTTCTCAACCGTATTTCAGTAAAATACAGGCGACCGCAATTTTACCTTACTTTGTTACTATCTCTTACGGTTTGGTGACCTTAATATCACTCCTTTACATCAATATGTCCGTTTTTAAAACGGTAAAAATCCTGGAATAAATGTCGCCAGACATTTACCGTATTCTTTAAAGCAAATTTTAACAGTGCAGCTTGAAAAAAAATTGTACTATCCCTAGACATTTATATTAATACTTGAGTAATTCAAACACAATAAAGTTACTACAATTGAGATCGGAAACGTACACTAATAAGAGAGAAAGAGGAATGTAGTTACCAAGTTGACTGCCTGTGTGTCTAAATATATACTGTATATATATATATATATATATATATATATATATATATATATATATATATATATATATATATATAAATTCGACCTTACAGTATATAAACCCCCTTGGGTACGTATTTCACCTCTGTATCACGTAATACACCACACAACTTCGTTCCCAACATGTTCTCGTAAGGATCTTTATAATAGATTTACATAACTTCCTAGGATCTAAATTGATTCCTATTTAACTGATGAAAATACTTTCACAAAGAAACTTCTGTTCATTAAGATATAACATAATTTCGGAAACGAGACTAATTTCAAATGACATCACTTCCTTTCTAACCTCCACGTATGCAATATCCTATTCCTTCGATTCGTTATATCGCATTCGAGATTTCCTACACAGCTATAGATTTTTCCATGTCATACACTGCATTAGATCTATAAAACGCGTAATAAATTCATTGAAAATCACAATTCATATACGTTATAGTCATCATCATCATCTCCTCCTACGTCTATTGACGCAAAGGGCCTCAGAGGATTCATTGGCTAGATACATCACAGGATAGCCAGTTCCTTGTAATACGCAGTGCCTATCTAACTAAGGTAAGTGACACCTACCGGTTCATACTAATTCGAGCAAAATCAACAGCCAGGCATCAGGAGTAAAAGCCGAAGAAACAGTTTGTCCTTCGCCTTAAACCCAATCCGTCACCCTGCTGTCAGTGACTTCATCGAGAATTAGGAGGGCATTTCCTCCACACCCAAAGCTCTCATTACTCCACCACGTTGCTCATCCGCTTATGCGAGTACAACCGTTGGCAAACATGAATTGCTAAGATATACCGCCTAGCACGGTAATACTAAATAGATATAACTGAGCAATTACATGAAAATAACTTAATCATATCAATAAATATAATCGCTACTATTACTTCTTACACTTTAATTATTTCAAGTTCTTTAAGAAATGCGTAGTGATAATCTCCCCGAGAGATTATTCCTAACACTCACGACCTATCACTTGAGAAGGCTATCTTAAGACCCATTCCTTAATACGGCTCGCTTACAATATGTCACTTAATATAGGTATGTATCACGGTCAATAAATACAGCTATGTATCGTGACCTATTAATTGATATGGCTATGTTTCACTACATACACTTAAACTGGCAGTCTCACATTATTATCATTTAATATAGCTATTTATCATGACCTAACATTTGAAGTGGCCGTACTGTATCTCACCACTTATCATTTGATATTGCTGTCAGATAATTATCTATAGCTAAACATGGCTATGTCTCGCGACCTATCACTTAATACAAGATATGTAGATTAATATATCTATGAATTATGACCTACCATCTAATATTGCTGCCTCATGACCTATTACTTAACATGCCTATGTTTGACAATCTAAATTTAATATGGCTTTCTCACGACCTAGCGCTTGATATAGCTTTGGATCATGACCTATCACCTGAAATGTCTCCTAAATAAAGGTATTATTGACCTATTATTCTCAATTACAGATACGTCATACGACCCGTGAGTAGAGGAGAGGAAGCCTTCTGAGTGAACAGTTCCCGAGGGTAAACCTAACAGCACTGTTATTAACCATGTGACGTACGGAAAATCCTTAATAGCAAATGTAATATTGTTCACAGTTCTGAGAGGCGAACTTGATCTAACAATAAAGAGACAAAGTAGCAGATGCATTCTACTGTTTGTTTCTCAATATCGTTAATAATAAGTAATTTTCAGTATCACTGATAGTTGTAGATAATATTATTTGTTGCACCAAGGCTAAGTTACTTTCTTTTCTACTAATATCACCTACGCAATCCATGTAAAGTGCATTTATATGGTTAACCATATCATTCTTCTTCTAAGAATAAACCTAGTATAACTTTGCAAGATTTCCAATTCTCAAGCGAACTTAGTCTCAATGCTCCGCCCCACCCACCCCTGGAAACTTAATTTTTCTCAATAATAAAATCCCTAATTCTTATAATTGTCGAGTTATCTAGAAGAGCCTCAGCAATAAATTATTTTCCGAATTTGCGACGACGGTTGATAGATTAATAAATTATATCAATCACTTTATTATATAGTTGGAATAAGGCTGCTAATATTTTCCGATAACAACATTTATTTCATCACTTGAATATACGACAAAACTGGTATTTATTCACGTTTGCGTCAACTTACTTCTCTTCCGGTGGGTCTCGAGTAACCTGCCCAACTCACATAGGCCTACAAATAGGCAGGCAAGTTCGATTGACAAGAATGGAACTTGAAATGTATAACCTTCAATTTTTAAATTTCAAATCTTAAGAGTTTGTACAAATAAATTAAACCAAGTTTACATATAATATTACGTTGTTTTATTATCAACCAAATATCATTAAGACCCCTCACACGAAATTGATTACATAAATTAGTTATACTAACATGACAGTTCTGCTCAACCATTTCGGACAAGGCCGTATTTTGAGTGCATGCTGGGAATGTAATGGCGAGGACCTACTTGAGGCCTATACGGGAAAATTGAGGCTTAAGAAAATTTAGACCTAACGGGTTTCATTTGATGTACTGCTCCCAAATAGTCTGTTTTAATGATTCCTTTGATAATGTATTTAGAATGGAAGGGGGAAAAATTCGCCGGCTGGGTGGTACTCTATTTGCCTCCTAGGCCTATTAAGGGTTATCTTGTCCTTTGAATAAGAGTATTTTCAAAGGATGTTGGGTTTTACATTTAACATTCGTTCTCTCAATAGCTTTGTCCCTTTACTATCTGGATGTTAAGTTTCCGTACCTTTAAATATTTATCAATATATTAGGATAATACTATCTTGCAGTTTCGTGTCTTTATTTTCTTTATTTTCCTTCCTTCTTCCTATTTGTTAATTTTCCCTATATTCTAAAACGTTTAAAAAGATATTCTTTACATTTTAGCTTCCATTCTTTGCAATTCCGTCTTTTCATTCTGGCGATATCTTGCCTTTTTTATTACAATGCATACGATTTCTTTCTTCAATTATTTTATTTTAAGCTTATACCTTTATATTAGGAATAGGATGTATGGCATGTGGACGCTACATTCGACGATTTTTAGGACATTGATCAGGGTTTTAGGACACTGAGTAGGACTCGCATATATAGAGAAAAGTGCAAAAAAAGATAAGAGTAAATTATCAATCCCATTTTCGTCTTTCGTCGGGGAGAAACGGAGAATCTTTTTTTTTTATTTCTACATTTTGCAAAACAAAATGCAAAATAATGTATAAAACTTGATAGAAAACCAAAAAAGTAAAACGAAGTAAGAAAATAATAGTTCTGAAGTCAAGATGGGCTTTTAGGACACTGAGCAGAGCTTTAAGGACACCGAGTAGTGTTTTTAGGACATTGAACAGGGCTTTTAAGACACTGATCAAGGTTATTAGGACACTGAGTAAGGCTTTTAGGACACTGAGTAGATCTTTTAGGACATTGAGCATGGCTTTCACTGAGCAGGGCCTTAGACACCGAATAGGGCTTTTAGGACACTGGATAAGGCTTTTAGGACAATAATCAGGTTTATTAAGACACTGAACATGGCTTTTAAGACACAGAGCAGGGCTTTTAGGACACAGAATAGTGCTTTTAGGACATTGAACAGGGCTTTAGTACACTGAGTAAGGCTTTTAGGACATTGACTAGATCTTTTAGGACACTGAGCATGGCTTTAAAAACACTGAACAGGGCTTTAAAGACACTGAATAGGGCTTTTAAAACACTGGAGAAGGCTTTTAGCAGGACACTAATCAGGGTTATTAGGACACTGAACAGGGCTTTTAGGACACTGAGCAGGGCTTTTAGGACACCGAGTAGTGCTTTTAGGACATTGAACAGGACTTTTAGGACACTGATCAAGGTTATTAGGACACTGAGGAAGGCTTTAAGAACACTGAGTAGATCTTTTAGGACACTGAGTAGGGCTTTAAAGACAATGAGCAGGGCTTTAAAGACACTGAATAGGGCTTTTAGGACATTGGACAGGGCTTTTAGGACACTGAACAGGGTTTTTAGGGCAGTAATCAATGGCTTCTAGGACACTAGGCAGGGCTTGTAGGACACTGAGCATAACATTTAGGACACTGAGTAAGGCTTTTAGAACACTGAGTAGATCTTTTAGGACACTGAGTAGAACTTAAAAGACAATGAGTAGGGCTTTAAATACACTGAATAGGGCTTTTAGGACACTCGACAGGGCTTTTAGGACACTGAACAGTGTTTTTAGGACAGTAATCAAGGGCTTCTAGGACACTAGGCAGGGCTTGTAGGACACTGAGCATGACATTTAGGACACTGTGTAGGGCTTTAGGACACTGAGCAGGACTTTACGGACACTGAATATGGCTTTTGAGACACTGGACACGGCTTTTAGGACATTGAGCAGGACTTTTGGGACACTGAGTAGGGATTTTAGGACATTAAGTAAACCTTTAAGGACACTCAACATGACTTTTAAGACTGAGCAGGAGTTTTAGAACACTTCGCAGGGCTTCTAGGACACTGAACAGGTCTTTTAAGACACTGATCAGGATTTTAAGAACACTGAACAGGGCTTTTACGACACAGGGAAGGGCCATTAGAACCCTGATCAAGGAATTTAAGACACTGAGCAGGGAGCTTAGGACACTGAACATGGCTTTTACGACACTGGACAGGGCTTTTAGGACACTGATCTGGGCTTTTAAGACATTGTGCAGGAATTTTGGAATTGAACAGTGCGTTTAGAACATTGAACAGGGATTTTACAACATTGAACAGGGATTTTAGAACACTGAACAGGGCTTTTAGGACATTGAACCGGGCTTTTAAGAAATTGAAAAGTTTTTAGGACACTGAGCAGGGCTTCTGAGACATTGAACAAGGCTTTTAGGACACTGAACAGGGCTTTTAGGACACTGAGCAGGGCCTTTAGGACAATGGGAAGGGCTTTTAGGACCCTGATTGAGGCGTTTAAGACACTGAACAGAAATTTTAGGACATTGAGCAGGGCTTTTAGGACACTGAGCATACCGTTTAGGACACTGAACAGGGCTTTTAGGACACTGGGCAGTGTATGGATTACGAAAAGAACATAATACACGCCTGGACGATGAAAGGTTAGTGGTGTACCTTTGCTGACCCTCCCCCACCCCCCACCCCCTCCCCAAAGGAAGACAAAAGCCAGGCACAATCCGAAGTTAGTCCCTTTTCCTTGGCCCAAAACAATACATAGATAAAGAAAATCTGATTTACTTCTTGACGTCGCAACAGCAGTGCAATTTCCGCTGCCGTCTTCAGAATCCCATTAAATAATTTCTCACAGAGTAAATTTCAAAGCATATATCATGTGTCTTCAAAGACGAAAACGTGGTAGGTGCAGCGTTTACATTCCGTGTTTTTCCATCTTTGATGTAGATGACACCTTAAGAGTTTGATTGAAAAAGCACATTCAGTAACAGCAGACGAATACGGTACGAGAATTGGAGATGTCACAATGGCAAGCGAGAATATAAACAGGGCTTTCATCTCGAGACAATGCAAAGGAAAAATGAAGACGGAATAAATAATGCAATTAGAATCTACTTTCTGACCTCTTGCTTTATGAAACGCGTTAATATCCGGCATGTTCAGACCGGAAGTGCAGTGAACCTTTCTTTGAAAAATACCGTCACCTTTAAAAGATAATCATAATGGTATTAATCAGTCAAACGTCAATTTGTAAACGGGTAAAACATAGAGAATTATCCGCATAATTCAAGTATCAAGGAAAGGTAAATATCCGGTATTGATAGTTTCACCGATAAAATCCAATGATGATAAACGTAAATGATGGAGTTAACACTGGGCATCTTTTTACCCTCGTTTTGAAGTACAATTGAGTTTTGTACTAAATTGTTTCCCTCTATCAAGGATTCAAGGCTGCGTCTGGCAGGTATGGGACTCACTCGTTACAGTACAGTACAGTATAGCTACAGTATAGGGGAATAGGATAGGCGAGGGAGGGGAGGGGAGGGGGGGGGGGGTAATTAGGATTTTGGAAGGTTTGGAGGGATAAGTGTTAAAACGAAGTACAGTGGGAAGTAAAAAGATTGGGACAGACCCAATGGTTTTTTTTTTTTTTTATCGTGTCAACATCATGTCTTTTAGACTACTAGGTGATTCAATCGTTATAATGAAATTTGAACAACGTTCAACTTATCATTAGGAGAAATTTCAAGCAACAGAAAACGCTAGAAACAAAATATTGCTTTGAAATTGGTAGCGAATCTGGCCTCTGAAATAACCAAAGTGTCAAGAAACATAATTATTTTCTCTTTTAATTGCACAGCCATATCTATAACAGTAACGTAAATGAATTTCGGTTTGGGTTTGCTCTTCGCACACCTCAAGAGATCAGTTCACCAAACTTTTAACTGGGCTGCACAAGGCCTTAGAGAGTTGGAAGCCACAGGCCTACATGGCTGAGGACTATGAAGCGTGAATTGGGAGATGATGAATGGAAAAGTATCGGTTTAAAAGCTCAGGATAGAGGCGACTGGCGAAATCTAACTGAGGTCCTTTGCGTCAATGGGCGTAGTAGATTATGATGATGATGACGAAATGAATTATGATTTCTAATAAATCTAGTTTAACGCGCACATATCTAATGCGGTGTATGGCACAGGAAAATTAAAATCTATAGCGAAGTAGGAAATCTAGATGGTTATTAATGGGTAGTTCTTTTGCTTGAGGGTACACTCGGGCACACTATTCTCATCTTATTTCTCTTCCTTTTTTTTCTTAAGTTGTTTTTTAATATATATGAAATATTTATTTTCATGCTGTTACTGTTCTTAAAATATTTTATATTAATTGTTAATTACTTTTTTTGTAGTTTCCTTATTTCTTTTCATCACTGGGCTATTTTCCTTGTTGGAAGCACTCTCCTTTTCCAACTAGGGTTGTAGCTTAGCAAGTAATAATAATCATCATCATATACCAAGGCACTTCCCCCAATTTGGAGGGGTAGCCGACATCAAACAAATGAAACAAAAAGGGGACCTCTCCTGTCTACGTTAATAATAATAATAATAATAATAATAATAATAATGCATACGTAGAGGTTAAAAAGGAAGTGACATCATTTAAGATGTGTCTCGATTCCGAATTGATGCATCTTAGTAAATAGATATTTCTTTGTGAAAGTGTTATAAAAAATGGGAATCAATTTAGTTACATCCCATGAAATTATGGAAACGTAAAGTTTTGTATTGCAAAGATCCTTCGGAAAGCGGATCCACAGTTGTTTAACCTTTGGTTACTTCTCTCTCTCTCTCTCTCTCTCTCTCTCTCTCTCTCTCTCTCTCTCTCTCTCTCTCTCTCTCTCTCTCTCTCTCTCATACTGTTGTCTGTCAATGATCTCGATGAATAACTTTAATCTGTTTTAATTACTCAACTGTCTAAGCCTAGTACCACTTTTGTGTTTGGATTGCTTTAAAGAAACAGTGTTAAGAACTTTGTATAATTGCTGTTGTCACCCAGTTTAATTAATAAACCTAAATTTTACTTGACTTGCTGTTAATGAAATTAAGTCGTGTATTAATCTGTTGATCAAAACCAATTGTATAATTTGGACCCGTGTTCAGTCTGTAGAAGCCCATAAGCATCTACTGCATTTCTTTAATTGAATAAAATACTTTTGAGATTTCTTACGATTTAGCACAGCAAGGTGATGAAGTATTATTACAATAACAACAAATTGTTATTACAATGGAAGGGACCATTCAAGGCAACGAAACGATGTACTCATAGATCTACATGAATGGTGTGATCAGAAGATATGATATAAATCTACTTAGGAAGTATTTACCCCAAAATCCTATGAAAATACTGACAACCCAGTTAGCCATTGTAACAACTGAATATGACCAGAACCTTGAAAATGATAATGTGACAGTACCAAGCTATCTACAGAAGGAGACTTGGAAAGAAGTCAAAATAAATCCAGAGGTAGAAATAAGTAAAGAAAAGGAACTCCACGACATCTTACCAGATAATTAAGGATATTTTGACCAATGTACCCGTAAGGACTTTGTTAAACATCAGACGTGGCAAGAGTTAACCTACATCTTACACCCATACAGTTTGCAGGATGCTGTTAAAAAGGAGATACGGAGTATGAAGGATTTAGGAATCGTTGAGCCTTCGATAATTGCTTACTCTTCGTCCTTATGTGTGGCACCAAAAAAAAAAAAAATTGTGTTTAGATTTGCAAGAATTAAATAAAATCGTTGCTTACGATGCTGAGCCAATGTGTAAGCCAGAAGCTATCTTCTCTAGTTTGGCCAAGAGCAAATATTTCTTCAAGATCGATTTGAACAAAGGATACTGGCTGATCCCGTTAGGAGAGGGAAGTAAAGAATTAACTGCCTTTGCAACACTTGAAGGACTTTTCCAATTCACCATGTTACCATTTGTTATTGCAACGGCGGTATTTAATAGGCAAACAAGGACGTTATTTGGAGATCTAAAGACAGTTGAAACATTCATGGACATCATCCTAATCCATAAGGTGACATGGGATGAGCATTATCGGGTCCTACAGGAAGTGCACGCGTAACTACTTGGTTACTAAACCAAGCAAATGTGAAATTGGCATGGCGAGTCTACAATACTTTAGCCATGTAGTAAGAGGAGGCATGTTGAAACAGACTCCGTAGAAACGTTCAACAAGCACGAATCCCTTATACTAGGGTTGTGGTGGCCGATGCGGTAACGCCCCTGACTAGTGAACGCCAGACTTCGGTTCGAATCTTGCTTAAACTCGTTAGTTTCTTTGGTCGCTGTAACCTCACCATCCTTGTGAGCTAAGGAAGGGGTATATGGGGGAGACTATAGGTCTATCTGCTGAGTCATCAGCTTACATTGCCTGACCCTCCTTGATCCTAGCTTGGGTGGAGAAGGAGCTTGGGCGCTGATCATATGTATATATAGTCATTCTCTAGGGCATTGGTCTACTCGATAGGGCAACGTCACTGTCCCTTGCCTCTGCCATTCATGAATGGCCTTTCAACCTTAAACCTTTAAACTAAAAAAACAAGCCCTTTATCTCCTTGGACTTTCTGGCTACTACCGCAGGTATATATCATCATACGCAACCATGTCTCCCCTTCTAACCAACCTAACCAAAAAAAAAAACCGAATAACATAAAGCGGAAGCAGAAGCATCAAGAAGACTACGATCAAATATAGGATTGTCTAACACTAGAACCCATTTCTAAGAGTCGTATATTTGGAAGAAGCATTTATTCTCCAAACCAATGAGTCAAATATGTGCATGAGTACGGTATTGCTTCAAGAAGGAAATAAGTTGCCAGTAACCTAGGCCAATAAGAAATTATCATTCACTGAAACTATCCGCACTGTGATAGAGAGAATGTCTAGCTGTGGTTTGAGCGACTAAGAAATTCTATCATTATTATTATTATTAGTAGTAGTAGTAGTAGTAGTAGTTGTAGTAGTAGTAGTAGTAGTAGCAGAAGCAGTAGTAGTAGTAGTAGTAGCTAAACTATAATCCTAGTTTGAAAAGCAGGATGCTAAAAGCCGAAGGGTTCCAAATACGAACCAATTTTGAAGTCTCTGTAACAACGATGTCCAAACTTAAGTGTGATCAAGTGACCTGGACACGTTGCTTGGCCGTGACCTTCACCTTCCAAAATTTAATCATTTCCATCTTTTTAAATAAAAGTTAATCCCTGCAAGTTTCATTGAAATTGTGGCCAGGAAGGTGTTCACTAACATTCACAAACAGGGGGTAAAACATAACCTCCTTCCAACTTCGTTGAAGGAAGTAACAAGCCAATTTATTGTGCAATTGAAGAAGATATAGACCTAATGTGTTTCTCAAAAATAAATTTGTTATCGAGAATCACACCTAAACTTAATTTTTAAAAGAATCATACAGAGTTAAAGAAACACTATCAATGGTTGTGAATGTTGTTGCGAAACAGACCATCAAACAAACATCGAAAGTGTTAAATAAACGATTGATGAAATGGGCGTTACGTAAACCTGCAGCAATTTAAAGTACGAATAAATTATGTGCGAGGTAGAGAAAATGTGTCTGCAAACTACCCTCGTAGGAGTGTGTCGAAATGTAGGCCTATATACATCCTGTTAAAAAAAATGGCATTTTCTTTTTTTTAACCAATGGGGAAAATTGTTAGAAATAACTCACGAGGGGAGGGTTAAGTATGTCTTAAGAGCTTAAAATCATAACGGCGATATGGTAGTAATATTAGTATTTATATTTACTATTATTATCATTAGGTTATTGAGATGTAATTGCTGTCATATCTACATCAATAACGTAAATGAATTTTGATTTCTCAAATCTTATTGCGATGTAAGAAATATAAAGTTCTAGAACAACTAAAATAATGCACATGTGAAGGTTAGAATGAAAGTGGCGTCATTTAAGATGGGTTCTCGATTCCGAAATTTTACATCTTAATAAATTTGGGTTTCTTAACAGTGTTTTAAAGAGTGAATTTGAATCTATTTATTACAAAGATCTCTGCAAAAGCATTTTGTGAAAATGGTTCTATGGTATGTGAAACAGCCGTATAACACGCACACTCAAGGGGACGTATATAAAAGCACATCGTTCAGAAAGTAGATCCACAGTTAAGTTTAACCTTTGGTTACTGATCCCCCTCTTACTCAAGTGATAATATACCTGCCTAAGCACAGTACCAATGACAAATAAATAAGAATTTTTATGAAGTAGTAGTACCTTTCAAGAGCTAAAGAAAAGCCTCTGTAAGTCTTCACAGAAGCGAGATCAAACAATACAAATTCTAGTTGGATGACGAAAGTCAGACATGGTGGACTCTTACTAAACACAAACCAACTTTACATGAGGCTCCTTAATTATGTAAACTCAGGTATCAGTAACGATTGTCGAGCATATTACTGTTAATTTCATTACTATCACGATCGTCATTCTTATCTATTAGCAATAGTAGTTTGAGGAGACCAAGACAAAAATCTTTCAAAACTCATAAGAAGGATTTGTCCTGGACATATGTGTGTAGATATATTTATAACAGAACTAATTCTGTAGCTTCAGATAAATAAAACCTTATATAGACACTATAACACATATTCCTTTGTGTTCATAGATATTAAGACCCTTACGAATTCTTTAAGTTAGAGAAGTTGGTCAACCAGGAATAAAACAGTAAAAAGCAGCTTAAGAGCCAAAGATAAAACTGCGAAAGCCCCGATATACTATGACGAGGTAGTACTAGGTCCTAGTCTGTGGGCCTCGGAAGGCACCGAGTTGTCAGGATTTCGGACATTGATGAACATATCGTTGTGGAATAAGATGGGGTTTATACGATCGAACTGTTCGTCGAACCGGGTGGTCGAACCTGATTGTTAAACGGTTCGAAGAAGTCGAGTCAGCCACAAATGCATAAGATTTGTGGAGAATGAAGCTCCGCCCACAAAAATCAGGCTAGATCTGACTTTCTTTGAGCCGTTCAACGAACATGTTCGACAACCAAATACCCCGTTCACAAGCTCGAAAATCCCTACAAACACCTGTCTGTCGAACCGCGTTCGACGAACGGGTCGATTGTGTGAACCCAGAAGGCGGACTTCTGAGAAACAGACTGCAATCGGTTAGATAGAATAAAGGTGACTACAATGTACTCATAACCCGGATTATTGTAGGACTAGGTTCATAAATAAAAATGATTTATAATCCTTGTTATGATACTAAAAATATGAAAACTACACATCATAATATTCTACAAAAAAATTCGACAAGGCAAGATAATAGTAAAATGGCATTAATTTTGTCAAAAGAACCATCATTTAATACTGCCACTACACACACGACCTGCATACATCACCCATTAACAGGAAATGAGAAAGCAAAGTATCTAGGTACTCGAGGGAGACGCCATGATTAATACATGTTAGCTATAAGGGAACGGAGCCCTGAGGGTTGCCATCCACTCCCCCCACCCCCCCCCCCCCCCCGGCCAAAAAAAAAAAGAAATTAATATAAGGTTTAATATTAAGAAAATACGTAGGTAATGAAAGGCAAGCCTTTCTGTAAAGGATAACTATTTCTTTTGTGTTCTTATCATAAAGCTTTACGTAATAATTTTTGCATTACCATTAGGCCTACACTGACAATCAATAAGTTTATTTCCACGGTTAAAGTTCGTAAAAATTACGAAAATTTGCTCGGATTAGCCTCTGTACCATGGTCTTCCACTGTCTTGGGTTAGAGTTCTCTTGCTTGAGGGTACACTCGGGCACACTGTTCCATCTCGTTTCTCTTCCTCTTGTTTTGTTGAAGCTTTTATTGTTTATATAGGAAATACTTATTTTAATGTTATTATTCTTAAAATATTTTACTTTTCCTTGTTTCCTTTCCTCACTGGGCTATTTTCCCTGCTGGGGCCCCTGGCCTTATAGCATCCAGCTTTTCCAATTAGCATTTAATAATAATAATAATAATAATAATAATAATAATAATAATAATAATAATAATTAGTTTGTATCGACCACAGCTCATAAAAAAAAAAAAAATTACGGTATACAAAGAACATGGTTTGGTCTTACAATATAGTAAAAACCATTGTCGGTAGTCACTACTTGTAGCAACAAACTGAAGTCACCAATTGTTTCAGTAATTTTACAGATATATTTTATTTTCTGAAGTGTTATATTCATGAACACGTTAAAACTTGGATGTTCGATCCAATATTTTCTTGCTTGTGGGGATACTGACACAGTTTCCTTACTTCCTTTCCTTACAGGGATATTTTCCCTGCTGGAGCCCTTGGGCTTGTAGCATCCTACTTTTCCAACTAGGGCTGTGCAGGTTGGCCTTTTTCTGGCCAGAAAATTCCAAATTTGGCCTTTTTCGTGCTAGATACCTAAATTTGGCATTTCTTTTAAATTGGTTAGCCTTGAATGATATATTTTCGGCATTTTTTACAATTAGGTTGGCCTTTTAAAGCTGCAGTTGATCAGACGTTGGCCTTTACTCATTTGGAAAACCTGGCAACCCTGAATTTAGCAAATAATACTAACAATCATACTCACATTGCTAACGTTTCCCAAGATGTAGCCTAGATCGTGGTTATAGCCTAACCTAACGAAGGGTGTGTGACATAATGGCATTTCTAGTCGGTAGCCTCACCTTTCATACAACGGGGGCCTTAGGTTTAAAACCTAAATCCTAATAAACTTAAAATGAATTTCTCTCATAAAAGTGACATAAAGCTTTCATCAAGTTCAAACGATTTGCTACCATATAAGGAACTTGGGCTACGTGACAAGTAGACCTTCACTCTCGACATCGGAAATGGTTTAAAAACAAATTTCGGCTCTTTAAAAAGTAACAATAATTCGAGGCCATTACATTTACACAGGTAATCATTCCATGGAAACTACCAAAGGCTATACGTTAGATACTCACTGGCGTAAATATAACTTCAATGGAGGGAATAACGTAGACACAATGAGACCTTTAGTTTTAAAAGTTATGACGACCGCCGGGAGAAGTCTCAGGGACAGAGGAACGCCGGAACATGTATACATCTGCTCAAGTAGCAGACTGCAGTATGATTTTAGGAAGGTTTAATCTTTTTCTTTGTTTCAGTATTCTTTAAGTTGGTCATATGATTTTTTTACTACTTAGAAACACATAACAAAACATAATATAAGTGGAGACTATTGACTCGGCAGGCTACTAGAAACTACTTTTTGAGGCGGAGCTAAATTTGTTAAAGGGCTCCGATACGACCAACAAAACCAAGTTACTTTGTGAATAATGTTCTATAGAATTAAAGTGAAATTTGTCTACAACATATCTAACATTTATAACACTCCTGATAACGATGATGAAATAACATGAAAGGAACATAATCTAAGTAATTTACACGTCGCATCTAGTATTTTCATGTATAGAATAAAAACATTATTTGAACAATATTGAATGCAACCTTACGAGAGTAAAGTAAATGCAGCTGTAAAAAGTTCATCTAAGATGCATCTACGTAACTTGTTGAGTGCTGAGTCTGCTGACTGCTGTTAAAGCATATAATTTGAAGACACACACACACACGCGCACACACACACACACACACACATACATATATATATATATATATATATATATATATATATATATATATATATATATATATATATATATATATATATATATATATATACTGTACATGTGTATACAGTATACATTTAAAAATAGCAATAATCAGGCAAGATGCTCCGGGCAATCTGTTCAGACTTACACATTTTGTATAAAGTATCAAGTCCTTTCTGGTTCTTACCCTCCCCCTTCTTCTTTTCAATTGAGTCATTCATATTTCAATAGCCGTACTTTTTCTATCTAATTTTTTTAATGGCCTCATACATTTATATTATGTAGTCCATAATTTCTCAGCTCCCAAAAACAGTGATCTCACATATAACAACTGAAGGTCTGTATTTTTAATTTCTGATATATATATATATATATATATATATATATATATATATATATATATATATATATATATATATATATATATATATGTATATATATATATATATATATATGTATATATATATATATATATATATATATATATATATATATAAACTCTGTCATTAACGTAGGCCTATATGACTTAATGTACTTTCAAAAATAAAGCTCCAAATAGTTTTTGATAAACAATTCACTCTCCTTTTTGTATAAAATGCCCAAAGGAACAATTATAGTATATAATAAGTGCATTACCCGTGCAGGGTTCGAGTCAATGCTTAAAATATATATGGAACTAGACCGTTAACTCACTTGAAAGTATGCGCGAGTGAAAAAAAAAAGTTACAAATTAACAATCTGATGTCAAATTTCAGGCGATTTGATTTATATTTTCATTACTAATTCCTGAATTCATCAGAAATATGTACAGCTGAGTCGAATCACACTTCAATAACTTTTGATAGCCCAATAGATAAGTCAACTATAGGCCTATAGTTCCGAATCCATTTAAGACGTAGATTTAAATCCTGTCCTGTGAGGATGTAGGCCTACTTGTGTACAATTCCCCTGTTGATGTTATTCCCAAAGTAATAGGTATTTGATATTAAATACACAACAACAACAACAATAACAACAACAAATGCAACTATTTCTATATAGAATCCATTACATGTTCTATTCCTGTCTGGGGTTTGGCCAGTTTTCATCCCCAAGTTGGCCAACTGTGGATTGATGATGATGGAAGATTTTTATATGATCGCTCACAGCAAACCAAGCTAATATGGGTGGCCCTGACTAGTACAATTTTGCTGATCATGGCGATACCCAAAACACTTTCTGAGTAGGGATACCTTAACGTGGTGAAAGGGTTTTCGTGAACCCATGACCAACAAAGCTAATTCAATAATACCCGCTTCACTCTCTCTCTCTCTCTCTCTCTCTCTCTCTCTCTCTCTCTCTCTCTCTCTCTCGTCTGAGGATTAGCGTTCACTCTGTTCCTTTCTTTCCCAAGTAAACTTTTACAAGTTTTTCCTAATGCAGCTTCCGCTGCGTAACTTCCCTCTCTGTTTTTCGAGGACTTAGCAACTGGTGCAGCTCCCAAGGTAAAATGAAGCGATCTGCATAATAAATATCGAGAGAGAGAGAGAGAGAGAGAGAGAGAGAGAGAGAGAGAGAGAGAGAGAGAGAGAGAGAGAGAGAGAGAGATCCTAAATTCAGAATTAAGACGTGCTTGAGCACCACAGTTGAAAGGAAATTAAAATCTGCTCTTCACGAAAAACATATGCGATGAATTACAAGATGTTCACTTGCGTGAATTAAAGCTATGCTTCAAGATGTATGTGAATTGTGAAGTCAGAAGAATTTCATTTAGCAATCTGAATTAGGATTAACAAAATCACATATCTGTTATGAAGGAGAACTAAGTCTATTTGAGAATGATAACTTTTTTTTTTTTTACCCGGGTGACTTTGAGTTCGAATTAAAAAAGATTATTCTGAACTAATCATAGATTATATTTAAGTAGATTCTAACTTCGAAAATAGCAGCATATTTTGAATTAATATTAGTCAGAAATTTGGTCTAAAGTGATTTCAAGAACATTTTGGAATTAATTTAAAGGTAAATAATACGGAAAGTTGTTTTTCGAATGATTATTATTATTATTATTATTATTATTGTTGTTGTTGTTGTTATTAGCCAAGCTACAACCTTGGTTGGAAAAACAGAATGCTACAAGCCCAAGGACTCTAAAAGGGAAGGTAATTCAGTAAGGAAAGAAAATAAAGGAATGGCAAATAGCCTAAACTATATATAAGTAATGAATGAAAATAGAATATTTTAACGACATTAACAGTAGAATATTTCAACAACAGAAACAAAGTTAAAAAGAACTGTCATAAATACACTATAAAGTGAAACTTAGGTCGACCTGTTTAACATAAAAACATTTGCTACAAGTTTGAACTTCTGATGTGCCACGGATTCAACTGCCAGATTAGGAAAATCATTCCACAATCGGATCACACCTGGGATAGAACTTTCAGAATACGGTGTTTCTACAAAAGTTACAATTATATTATCTTTTCATAAGGCTAAAATAAAAAGAAAAAAAGAAAAAAAATCAGATAATTCTGGGATACCATCGAGGATATTTTCATTTTCATCTTTAGCATTTTTAATTAAGAAAATTCTATTTAGTCATGAATCTTGTTTTCTTTTCCACACCGCTTCTCATTAATAGCAATCTAAATGTCAAGAGTTTATGCACTGGGGAGAAAGTGTGTCTCTTTAAAATAATATTCAATAGATGATTATTTATTGCAGAGCTTAAAACCAAATCCAAAGTAAGTCTAATTGACATTGCTTCACAATCAACATTTGCGATTTGCTGAATCATCTATCCATAAGTTAAAAGTGAATATAGATGCAGAAATTTATTCTTAGCTTGTTAATTTTTTTTTATGAATATAAGAAATTACTCAATAAAAACGCTACCATAACACTATAATATTAACTTGATGAATATGTTTTGAAATCAATTGCAAATTTTAATTCAGAGACGTAATTCAAAAGTGAAATTCTCCGCAGTGTCACTTCTATCATTTTTGCTTATTTTCTTTCAAGCAACGAATGAGAACAGCGCGGGAAAGCGAATGGGCAAATGTCAGCCTGGGCTCGAAGAAACCACGAAGCAAGCAAGTCTTTTGGTTTCCCAAAGGAAGAAATTTTATGAGAATGTGGAGAAAAAGAAAAAGTTTTTTTTTTTTTTTTTTTTTTTTTTTTTTTTTTTTTTTTAAAAGCTGGATAGCAGAAGGAAAGACAACCATCAAACAGTCTAAACCTAACGCTAGGAACTCGCGCAGGGTAAATCGAGGGAAATGACGGTCGATGGAACTTTACTAGATCACCTAACAACGGAATGTATTCTAACCCATAATTCAACTAAACTGTGATCAAAACGATACCCATGGAAGAAGAAAACGAAGAGAGAGAGAGAGAGAGAGAGAGAGAGAGAGAGAGAGAGAGAGAGAGAGAGAGAGAGAGAGAGAGAGAGAGAGAGAGAATTACAACTGAGAATCATCACTACGTTCCCACAAAAGCCAGTGCTTGTTTTAGCACCAAGTCTCTAGTCCTGAGAGGATAAGTGACCTACGCGTCCTCCCAGATCCAGCCAAGACGAATCTTTCCCAAACACCAACCTTGTAAAATTTCAAGTGATTATAAAGTACCGAATAAAAAAAAATTTCATAAAGAGTATATGTTGAAAAGTATTACCAGTAACGTTTCTTAAAATCATTCGTGTTTTCTTAAAGTTTATTAAGAGACAACTCAAGATTTTTTATGATCATATTTGTGTACCTCTGCAACAATGAAAGACCAAAGAGGGCGTCGCTGACCAAAGTCACTGCAACGCCACATGACGAAGAGAGAGCGGGTTGATTTGTATCTCATTATGAACCATAATATTACTATCATTATTACCTTTCCTAGTTTGAAAAGCAGGATACTATAAGCCTAATGGCTCCACCAGTGAAAATAGCCCAGTGAGGAAAGACAATAAGGATATAAACTACAAGAGAAGTTTAAGAACAATAATAACATTGAAATAAACTATTAATATATAAACTATAAAAACTTCAAAATAACAAGAGGAAGAGAAACAAAATAGAATAGTGTGCCCTTAAGAAAGAGATCTCTAACCCAAGACAGTGGAAGACCATGGTACAGAGGCTATGGCACTACCCAAGACTAGAGAACAATGGTCCTTCCCCTAGAAGAGCTGCTTAACATAGCTAAAGAGTCTCTTCTACCCTTACCAATAGGAAAGTAGTCACTGAACAATTACATTGCAGTAGTTAATAGGTTATAAAGTACCGTCCGGTATCAGACTATTGGTAATATATGTAATTCTGTTTTTTTTCTGTTTTTCTTGTTTTATTAATTGAATAGATTAAGACAGAAGAGAAGAAACTGGATGTGGCAGAGATGAGAATGTTGAGATGGATGTGTGGGGTGACAAGAAGAGATAAGATACGGAATGAAGTAATTAGGGGTACCACAGGAGTTAGAAAACTATCAGATAAGATCCAATTGAGTAGACTGAGGTGGTACGGTCATGTCATAAGAAGAGATGAACAGTATATTGGGAGGAGGGTGATGGAAATGGAGGTACAAGGAACGAGGAGGAGAGGGAGACCAAAGCGAAGGTGGATGGACTGTATCAAGGATGACCTTCGATCAAAGGGATTAACCGGTGATGAGGTGTGGGACAGAGGTAGATGGAGAAAGCTGGTCAGAAACATCGACCCCGCATAAAAGTGGGAAAAGATGCAGACAAAGAAGAAGATAAAGATAAATAAAAAAATAATAATAAAAAAAGGATTACGACATTCTTTAGATTTATTCATTTTGTTTTGGATTTATCTAAAATAATTAAAGTTCTAGAAATATCATCTGATGTAACCGGATTAGTTAGATTTTCTTTATCATTTAGTTTTTATTAATTCAAAGGAATAATTAATGATTGCGAAATCTCTACTCTATTCAAATTATAGTTTTGTTAGAATAGCAATAATCTAAAGGATATTTTCCTTAAATATTTATTTAATTTATTTAATTTATTTTAGTTTATTTAATTTATTATTCCATTTGTTATTAATTACCCGCATTTGCTTTTATTTATTGTTAAATTATTTTCATGTACAATATTACTTGATATGTACTCATAAACACACACACAATTTTCAGTTCTTTACTCCATTTTCATTTTCAGCGAAAGGCTATTCTATTATGTTTGTTCCGCAAAAATAATAGTAATAATAATAATAATAATAATAATAATAATAATAATAATAATAATAATAATAATAATAATAATAATAATAATAATAATAAGAACAACAATAATAATAATAATAATAATAATAATAATAATAATAACAATAATAATAATAATAATAATAATAAAAATAATAATAATGACAACAACAAAAACAAAAATTATAATTTTAATAATAATAATAATGATAATAATAATAATAATAATAATAATAATAATAATAATAATAATAATAATAATAGTAATAATAAATATTAGACAGATAGCACTTAATGACAAGAGAAACAGACTCTCTTAATCTAAAAGACTCGTAAAAGGGAAAGAAATAGTTCACAACCCTCCGAGAAAAATAAAGAAATATAAAAAATCAAAGGAAATGAAAAATAATAAAGAAAATAAAAAGAAAAAAAAATAAGAAAAAACCAATGCAAGATATAAGTATATTTTTGAAACAGTTCATAACCCTCCAAGAAAAATTAAAGAAAGATGAAGAAAAATGAAAAAATATAAAGAAAAAAAATCAATTGCAAGATATACGATGCTCAATACGATATAATGGATATAGAAGGTTAATCTATATGCAGACGTAAAATCCGTTTTCAAAATTCGGTAAACCACCCGCCACTCCCCAAAAAAAAGATAAAAAAGGAAATTGAAATAGACCTTTAGAATAAAGCGGAGAGAAAAAATACTTGAATGCATATACACTATTACTTCTTTTTTTTTAAGTAAATGAATACAAAATGAGGAAGTTGATGGGTAGATAAAAGAGCATTAAAAAAAACTGGCACAGATTAGATGAGCAAAAATATACTTAACTGTAATAAATATGCTGTCAGGTACATTGTCTATGATTAGAATTTCATTAAGTTAACAAAGACCATAGAATTATCTCATCATGAATATCACCCACCGTCCAGAAATACAAGGAAAAAAGACGATGACGCCAAAAATCCCTTTGAAGGAAACGCACCCTTCCACCGGAGGCGTTCTCTCTCTCTCTCTCTCTCTCTCTCTCTCTCTCTCTCTCTCTCTCTCTCTCTCTCTCTCTCTCTTCCCCTCATAGTATTTTAACACAGTCCATAGAGGAGGTAAGGCTTTCTCATTACTCCCCTTTTGGCCGACTAATTCACTGGCAGGAAGAGAAAAAAATAGCGCCGATAAAAAACGCGAATATTCTGACGAGTGGTCTGAGGGCCAATAATAACTCGTACTCGCTGCTCAGAACTCCCCTCTCCGAGCTTCACTCCCATAAGACTCCGTGGCGACCTCCTCCCCTCCCACGTGCACAGGGAGATGTCCCTAGCCTACAGGTGGGAAAGGGAAAGATAATATTCTATCCTCCACGTGGAGG
>NC_090752.1:71565495-71575495 GCF_036898095.1 Palaemon carinicauda | reverse complement strand
ATTATTATTATTATTATCATTATTGATATTATAAGCTAGGCTATAACCCTAGTTGGAAAAGCAATGTGCTATAAGCCCATGGGCTTCAACGGGGAAAAATAGTCAAGCTAGGAAAGGAAACAAAGAAATAAATAAACTGCAAGAGAAAACTAAACAATCAAAGTAAAATATTTCAAGAACAGTAACAATATTAAAAGAGCAGGAAGAGTTTATGAAAGATATGATGTAAATGGAAATGAAAAATAATAGAAGAGTGGGAGAACAAATAAAAGAATAATTGTTGGATATGAGAGATGATAACAAAATGAGAGTTTCATGTATGAGAGAAAGGATTAGTTACTTTTCAATTAGATTTCGTCCTAATGAGGGTTTTGGATATGGTCCATAGGGCTCTGGGGCCGGGGAGGCCACCATCATAGAGAGAGAGAGAGAGAGAGAGAGAGAGAGAGAGAGAGAGAGAGAGAGAGAGAGAGAGAGAGAGCCACGGACATCCAAATCCTTCAACGACCTTGAGAGATGTAACATCTATTCATCTTGCTAAGAAAAATCCAATAATTCATTGATCATTTTCTTCGAATGTGGCATTAACTGATTTTAAAAACTTACAACAGACCATATGTGCTTGGTGAGATCGGATATGCTTTAAGATATAGCCAGAGAAGCCAACGAAGTATTGAAATTTTAAGTTTCCAAAATATTGAAAAATTATTAGGTTTTCTTTCTTGAAACTCAAACTCTGCGTCCCTAAAATCTCTATTATAAAACGCAATCTGCTATAAAAATATTTCGCAGCTGTAGTATGTGACAACTATAATCTAAGGACAATGCACTCCACATTTTAGACGTATCATCGGTGTCTTCTATTTACAAAATGAAAATTTTGCCATTAATTTCATGATATAGGTGCAACAGGAAATGGATAAAACGTGAAACATATTAAAGAACAAGAATGGGATCAACCTTATAGCAAACATAAAAAGCAAAAGAGATAATCATTCTTTTATTTGTTAGTCGCTTGCATATCAGCTTTCATTGCCGCATGATGACCAAACCCTTTCATGCGTCAGTTGTAATTCAAAGTTTAGTTTTCCAAATATACTCCTTTTGAAATAGCCATTCGGTATAATCTTACCAATGTCACCCAGAGTAAACTATTCTGATGTAGTGTAGGCCGTAAGGAAAAGACTGAAGCCAACAGGGGAAAGTAGGCCTGGAATAGTGAGACATGAACTCCGTTGACTGAAAGATACGAAGTTAAAAGAATCAAGCAAATTGAAGTTAGGGAGAAAATTCCAAAGTTTCACATCATCAAGAAAGGAAGGCATTCTCTCCGCAACTTGTCGTGAAAAGCCTTTGTGAAAGAGGAGACACTGGATAGTCTCCAGGCGTGAAGTCGAAACAACTGCACGGTTCTGTGGAAGATGTTCGCGTGAGGTTCCATAAGACTAATTTTACGGAAAGATCATAGTTCAGAATGCATTTATAACGTTTACAACGCTTCCAGAAGACTAAAATTACGGAAAGATCATAGCTCAGAATGCATTTATAACGTTTACAACGCTTCCACAAGACTAAAATTACGGAAAGATCATAGCTCAGAATGCATTTATAACGTTTACAACGCTTCCACAAGACTAAAATTACGGAAAGATCATAGCTCAGAATGCATTTATAACGTTTACAACGCTTCCACAAGACTAAAATTACGGAAAGATCATAGCTCAGAATGCATTTATAACGTTTACAACGCTTCCACAAGACTAAAATTACGGAAAGATCATAGCTCAGAATGCATTTATAACGTTTACAACGCTTCCACAAGACTAAAATTACGGAAAGATCATAGCTCAGAATGCATTTATAACGTTTACAACGCTTCCACAAGACTAAAATTACGGAAAGATCATAGCTCAGAATGCATTTATAACGTTTACAACGCTTCCACAAGACTAAAATTACGGAAAGATCATAGCTCAGAATGCATTTATAACGTTTACAACGCTTCCACAAGACTAAAATTACGGAAAGATCATAGCTCAGAATGCATTTATAACGTTTACAACGCTTCCACAAGACTAAAATTACGGAAAGATCATAGCTCAGAATGCATTTATAACGTTTACAACGCTTCCACAAGACTAAAATTACGGAAAGATCATAGCTCAGAATGCATTTATAACGTTTACAACGTTTCCAGAAGACTAAAATTACAGAAAGATATAATGTCAGGTCAGGCGCAACGTAATTGCCTTATGTATTAATATGATCTATTGATATCTCAAGAAAATAATAATATACATTTATTCTAGTTTTAAATTTTTCTAAAAAAAAATCTGTCTTCTCATTTATTGAAAAATCTGTCTTCTCATTGAATGAAAAATGTGTCTTCTCATTAATTGAAAAATCTGTCTTTTCATTAAATGAAAAATCTGTCTTCACATTAATTGAAAAATCTGTCTTTTCATTTATTGAAAAATCTGTCTTTTCATTAATTGAAAATCTGTCTTTTCATTTATTGAAAAATCTGTCTTCTCATTAAATGAAAAATCTGTCTTCTCATTAATTGAAAAATCTGTCTTTTCATTTATTGAAAAATCTGTCTTTTCATTAATTGAAAATCTGTCTTTTCATTTATTGAAAAATCTATCTTCTCATTAAATGAAAAATCTGTCTTCTCATTAATTGAAAAATATCTTTTCATTAGCAGAAAAATCTGTCTTTTCATTTATTGAAAAAAATCTAATTTTTTAATCTGTTTAATACTTGCTAAGTGTTTTTCTTTCAATTTTTTACTATTTGATAATTGCTAAAAGTCTTTCGAGTTTTTACTATTGAATATTTGCTAAGAATCTTTCTTTCGAGTTTTTACTATTGAGTATTTCCTAGGAATCTTTCTTTCGAGTTTTTAATATTGAATATTTGCTAAGAATCTTTCTTTCAAATTTTTACTATTGAATATTTCCTTGTAATCTTTCTTTCAAGTTTTTACTATTGAATATTTGCTAAGAATCTTTCTTTCGAGTTTTTACTATTGAATATTTCCTTGTAATCTTTCTTTCAAGTTTTTACTATTGAATATTTGCTAAGAATCTTTCTTTCGAGTTTTTACTATTGAATATTTCCTTGGAATCTTTCTTTCAAGTTTTTACTATTGAATATTTCCTTGGAATCTTTCTTTCAAGTTTTTACTATTGAATAATTGCTAAGAATATTTCTTTCGAGTTTTTACTATTGAATATTTGCCAAGAATCTTTCTTTCAAGTTTTTACTATTGAATATTTCCTAGGAATCATTCTTTCAAGTTTTTACTATTGAATATTTCCTAGGAATCATTCTTTCAAGTTTTTACTATTGAATATTTCCTTGAAATCTTTCTTTCAAGTTTTTACTATTGAATATTTGCTAAGAATCTTTCTTTCGAGTTTTTACTATTGAATATTTCCTTGGAATCTTTCTTTCAAATTTTACTATTGAATATTTCCTTGAAATCTTTCTTTCGAGTTTTTACTATTGAATATTTCCTTGGAATCTTTCTTTCAAGTTTTTACTATTGAATAATTGCTAAGAATATTTCTTTCGAGTTTTTACTATTGAATATTTCCTTGGAATCTTTCTTTCAAGTTTTTACTATTGAATATTTCCTTGGAATCTTTCTTTCAAGTTTTTACTATTGAATAATTGCTAAGAATATTTCTTTCGAGTTTTTACTATTGAATATTTCCTAGGAATCTTTCTTTCAAGTTTTTACTATTGAATATTTCCTTGGAATCTTTCTTTCAAGTTTTTACTATTGAATAATTGCTAAGAATATTTCTTTCGAGTTTTTACTATTGAATATTTCCTTGGAATCTTTCTTTCGAGTTTTTACTATTGAATATTTGCTAAGAATATTTCTTTCAAGTTTTTACTATTGAATATTTCCTAGGAATCTTTCTTTCAAATTTTTACTATTGAATATTTGCTAAGAATCTTTCTTTCAAGTTTTTACTATTGAATAATTGCTAAGAATATTTCTTTCAAGTTTTTACTATTGAATATTTGCTAAGAATATTTCTTTCGAGTTTTTACTATTGAATATTTCCTTGGAATCTTTCTTTCAAGTTTTTACTATTGAATATTTCCTTGGAATCTTTCTTTCAAGTTTTTACTATTGAATATTTGCTAAGAATCTTTCTTTCGAGTTTTTACTATTGAATATTTGCCAAGAATATTTCTTTCAAGTTTTTACTATTGAATATTTCCTAGGAATCTTTCTTTCAAATTTTTACTATTGAATATTTGCTAAGAATCTTTCTTTCGAGTTTTTACTATTGAATATTTGCTAAGAATCTTTCTTTCGAGTTTTTACTATTGAATATTTCCTTGTAATCTTTCTTTCAAGTTTTTACTATTGAATATTTGCTAAGAATCTTTCTTTCGAGTTTTTACTATTGAATATTTCCTTGTAATCTTTCTTTCAAGTTTTTACTATTGAATATTTGCTAAGAATCTTTCTTTCGAGTTTTTACTATTGAATATTTGCCAAGAATATTTCTTTCAAGTTTTTACTATTGAATATTTCCTAGGAATCTTTCTTTCAAATTTTTACTATTGAATATTTGCTAAGAATCTTTCTTTCAAGTTTTTACTATTGAATATTTGCTAAGAATCTTTCTTTCGAGTTTTTACTATTGAATATTTCCTTGTAATCTTTCTTTCAAGTTTTTACTATTGAATATTTGCTAAGAATCTTTCTTTCGAGTTTTTACTATTGAATATTTGCCAAGAATATTTCTTTCAAGTTTTTACTATTGAATATTTCCTAGGAATCTTTCTTTCAAATTTTTACTATTGAATATTTGCTAAGAATCTTTCTTTCAAGTTTTTACTATTGAATATTTGCTAAGAATCTTTCTTTCGAGTTTTTACTATTGAATATTTCCTTGTAATCTTTCTTTCAAGTTTTTACTATTGAATATTTGCTAAGAATCTTTCTTTCGAGTTTTTACTATTGAATATTTCCTTGTAATCTTTCTTTCAAATTTTTACTATTGAATATTTGCTAAGAATCTTTCTTTCGAGTTTTTACTATTGAATATTTGCTAAGAATCTTTCTTTCGAGTTTTTACTATTGAATATTTGCTAAGAATCTTTCTTTCGAGTTTTTACTATTGAATATTTGCCAAGAATATTTCTTTCAAGTTTTTACTATTGAATATTTCCTAGGAATCTTTCTTTCAAGTTTTTACTATTGAATATTTGCTAAGAATCTTTCTTTCGAGTTTTTACTATTGAATATTTGCCAAGAATCTTTCTTTCAAATTTTTACTATTGAATATTTCCTTGGAATCTTTCTTTCAAGTTTTTACTATTGAATATTTCCTAGGAATCTTTCTTTCAAGTTTTTACTATTGAATATTTCCTAGGAATCATTCTTTCAAGTTTTTACTATTGAATATTTCCTAGGAATCTTTCTTTCAAGTTTTTACTATTGAATATTTCCTAGGAATCTTTCTTTCAAGTTTTTACTATTGAATATTTCCTTGGAATCTTTCTTTCAAGTTTTTACTATTGAATATTTCCTAGGAATCATTCTTTCAAGTTTTTACTATTGAATATTTCCTAGGAATCTTTCAAGTTTTTACTATTGAATATTTCCTAGGAATCTTTCTTTCAAGTTTTTACTATTGAATATTTCCTAGGAATCTTTCTTTCAAGTTTTTACTATTGAATATTTCCTAGGAATCTTTCTTTCAAGTTTTCACTATTGAATATTTGCTAAGGATCTTTCTTTCGAGTTTTTACTATTAAATAATTACTATGAATCTTTCTTTCGAGTTTTTACTATTGAATATTTCCTTGGAATCTTTCTTTCAAGTTTTTACTATTGAATATTTCCTTGGAATCTTTCTTTTAAGTTTTTACTATTGAATATTTGCCAAGAATATTTCTTTCAAGTTTTTACTATTGAATATTTCCTTGGAATCTTTCTTTCAAGTTTTTACTATTGAATATTTGCTAAGGATCTTTCTTTCGAGTTTTTACTATTAAATAATTACTATGAATCTTTCTTTCGAGTTTTTACTATTGAATATTTCCTTGGAATCTTTCTTTCAAGTTTTTACTATTGAATATTTCCTTGGAATCTTTCTTTTAAGTTTTTACTATTGAATATTTGCCAAGAATATTTCTTTCAAGTTTTTACTATTGAATATTTCCTTGGAATCTTTCTTTCAAGTTTTTACTATTGAATATTTGCTAAGGATCTTTCTTTCGAGTTTTTACTATTAAATAATTACTATGAATCTTTCTTTCGAGTTTTTACTATTGAATATTTCCTTGGAATCTTTCTTTCAAGTTTTTACTATTGAATATTTCCTTGGAATCTTTCTTTCAAGTTTTTACTACCTAATGATTGCTAAAAAATTTCTTTGGAGTTTTTAACTATTGAATATTTGCTAGAAATCTTTCTTTTAAGTTTTTACTATTGAATATTTCCTAGGAATCATTCTTTCAAGTTTTTACTATTTAATAATTGCTAAAAGTCTTTCTTTGGAGTTTTTACTATTTAATGATTGCTAAAAGTTTTTCTTTCGAGTTTTTACTATTGAATATTTGCTAAGAATCTTTATTTCAAGTTTTTACTATTTGATAATTGCTAAACGTCTTTCTTTCGAGTTTTTACTATTTAATGATTGCTAAAAGTTTTTCTTTCGAGTTTTTACTATTGAATATTTGCTAAGAATTTTTCTTTTAAGCTTTTACAAGTTATTAGTTTCATGTTCACGAATATTTTCAAGCATTTTATACCACTCAACTGGACCGCTCCGTGAGATGGATAAGCTCCCACCTATTATAATAATAATAATAATAATAATAATAATAATAATAATAATAATAATAATAATAATAATAATATTCAAGGACCCTTCTACCGCTAGAACCTGATGATGGACAAATTGTCCGAAACGTTGTAATAAAGGTGATTGAAGGAAGAGGATGTTTCGATTTGTGCTTGCACTACAGTTCCTCATTAAACTGCGTTTCCCTTCGTCTGAGAATTACAGAACTAATAATAATAATAATAATAATAATAATAATAATAATAATAATAATAATAATAATAATCATTTATATCCTAAGAATCTCATTTTAGAATCTCATAAATACTAGTTCTATTTTCAAGAATCTTGCCAGAAATCCTACCCTTAATAACTGCATTCTTATCACCTAGATTTTAAAGCTCCTCGCATAAGCATCTCATGCTTATCACCTGAATTTCTAAGCATCTAGAATGAGCATCTTATACTTATTATCTGAATTTCTAGTAATCGAGCTTATGAATTATCATTCAACATTACCTATTTCTGAGAACCGACTTTCACTTCCTGGCCATACGTTTCTAAACTCAACTAAGGTACAAATTTGCACCCCGCTCCAACTACCGAAAGGATGTTGCAAGATCTATAGAATCGAAGGTCGGGGGGGAGCTTTTTGGAGACACTCAAATCTAGAAGTCGCACTTTTACTGCCATAGAGAATAATGCTATTAGTCTGTGTCCGGTAATTTTCCCTCGTTAGCCTTCAAAGAGTCTGGCTTTATATATATATATATATATATATATATATATATATATATATATATATATATATATATATATATTCATATCCGGTCACGCCCAGTCTCTTCTCGTCCCTTGAGTAGGGGGTAGAGGGATTAGTCATACCCTGGTGAGAGGGGGTACCCCGAGAGGTACACTCGGAAACCACAACAGCCATGCTGTAGTCAAGATCTCGCTGTAGTCAGGAAAGGGTGATGGGTTGGGAAGGGTTGAATATGTGTGTGCGCGTGTGCGTGCATATCTATCTAAATATTTAGCAGTTATCTTTGACGGGTCGAGAACACTATTATATTACTATAATGCAACCGAAAATAATGTGGCACGCTTGGTATAATTTTAAGAAGGGGAAAACTTGCGAGATTTTATAAGACTTGCGCAAAGTATTCATACACATTCTTTAACAGCCCCATACACATAGGGTTAACCAAGCTGCCATTGATTGATAAATTTAACATGATTTCAATCAATAGTTAAGAAACAACAATCGGCAAAGGTGTATCTCTCCCGGAAATAAAAAAAAAATTAAAGAAAAAACAACCTAAGACAAAATGATCGGGAAGAAACCGTTTATGAGACGAAGGACGTCAGGGATTGGAAATTCGACTCGTCTCGAACTTCAGCCACAAATTGACATCTGACATTTACAGTCCGATTACTTTTCCGTTCGTGGACGTCACCGGGTGAAATGGAATTTGCAGAATTAAATGGAATTTGCGGACGCGTTAGGGAACAAACAAACAAACAGTAAGCCTTTTTAAAGGAATGGCGGATATCTAGGGAACATAAAACCATACAGTTACCCCTTTTAAAGGAATTTTTAGACATATTAGGGAACAAACAAACAAACAGATATAATTTTAAAGAGAATTTGCAGACGTGTTAGGAAACAAACAAACAAACAGATAGATTTGTTTTCTTTTTTAGGATTCTGTAGACGTATTAGGGAAAAAATAAACATATAGCCTTTTTAAGGGAATTTGCAGACGTATTAGGGAACAAACAAACATATAGCCTTTTCAAGGGAATTTGCAAACTTATTAGGGAACAAATAGACAGATAGCCTTTTCAAGGGAATTTGCAAACTTATTAGGGAACAAATAAACAGATAGCCTTTTCAAGGGAATTTGCAAACTTATTAGGGAACATATAAACATATAGCCTTTTTAAGAGAATTTGCAGACGTATTAGGGAACAGATAAACATATAGCCTTTTTAAGAGAATTTGCACACGTATTAGGGAACAATCAGATAGCACTTTAAAAACTCCCCATGTCTTTGAAAAGTATACGTGAAACTACAGATGATTATTCCATGGTCTTCATGCCACTTTGAATCATAATTTTCAAATGCCATATCACATCCGTGGAAGATGAGAAATTCGGACAGAAGAAGAAAATGGAAATGAAAAACCTCTAAGGTTTATAACGAGATCAAGAAATTTTTTTAAAGAAAACAATGAGTTATTCAAAGGAGATGTGCTGTATTTAGAAGGTGGAAACTGAATCAGGTAAAACTCAGAGGTATCGGATAGTTAGTAAGAAGTAAAATTCAATAAAACTGGTAATTATAAGCAAAGCTTTAGCGTTAAAGAAGCTTCGATGCCATTTGCAGTGTGCCCTGCAAAATCCACTGTAGTTATAAGCTTTACCACACTTCCAGCTCCAACCTGCAAACCTCCCCTCCCCCCCCCCCTCCTCCAGCCAACGTGTTGGAAAGGAAGGCAGAAATGACGCCTTATCACCCAACGCTTCTTTTCTAAAAAACTTGTTTTTGACATCCAAATAAAAACCCACCTAGCCCCCTCCTATTCATCCCCCAACGCTGCCACCCAACTACTTCATCCCCCCCAATCCCTCCCTTCCCCCTACCTCCCTCCCCCTCAAAGCCCTTCCTCCAACCCCCGGCAAATCACCTGTTGGTCTTGCATATGGTTGGGCCCTTGTAAATCTAATTGCGCACTTCCCGACAAGAAGGGCGCGGGGCTTATGCAGATCGCTTGGCTTCGCGTGTCCTTCTGGCTCGCAAGCCTTGATGTTTTCACAAGGCAAATCATTATCGGAAATTAAGGATGAAATAAGAGTGTTGATTGGGTTGATAAATCAGTTTTTATTCCATTCTCTCTCTCTCTCTCTCTCTCTCTCTCTCTCTCTCTCTCTCTCTCTCTCTCTCTCTCTCTCTCTCTCTCTCTCTCAGGGTTAAGTGTTTTGAAGCTGGGAAGCAGAAGGAAACTGTAGCATTAAAACAGCAATTATTATTATTATTATTATTATTATTGCGCAAGCAGCATACTCATGATATTACTGCAGTATAACACATACATATATACATACACACGTTATATATATATATATATATATATATATATATATATATACATATATATATACATATATATATGT
>NC_090752.1:71545495-71560495 GCF_036898095.1 Palaemon carinicauda | reverse complement strand
TATTATTATTATTATTATTATTATTATTATTATCATTCTAAGAACGATTCAATTTTAACCAAATCTCTAAGTCGAGTTGAATATTGGAGAAGACATAGATAAAGAAAATAGACAGCCCAATCAGTCGAATGAATAAACTAATTAATAAATGACAAATAAATAGATCAAGTTAGTTTTTTTCCCTCCATTCACTTAAGCTACGATCCACCATCACTAACAATCAGGTAGATATTCCTTGCTTAGGTTGTAGGTTCAAGACTGGTGATAAAGAGTTTGGGAAATGTTCTGGAAACCACTTCACCAAGCAATGTAACTCACAACATATAAAATGCATAAACTTCGCTATGTTGAACAAATCAGATCATAGAGAGAATTCAAGAAATTGCAAAGGCTCTGATTTGGAATTGAAGATATTAGCAGAAAATGCTGACCATGGATACTAAAAATATCATAAATAGCGCCTATGTAAATATTCAATCTGTTGGTAACAGAACAATTTAAATTCGAGAACTCTTATTATTATTATCATTATTACTTGCTAATCTACAACCCTAGTTGGAAAAGCAGAATACTCTAAGCCCAGGGACTCCAATAGGGAAAATAGCCCAGTGGGGAAAGGAAACAAGGAAAAATTAAATATTTTAAGAACAGTAACAACATTAAAATAAACATTTCTTATATAACCTATAACAACTTTAACAAAACAAGAAGAAGAGAAATTAGATAGAATAGTGTGCCCGAGTGTACCCTCAAGCAAGAAAACTCTAAAATAAGACGATGAGCACGATATTAAAGATAACAATACCGATGATAATCGTAATATCAAGGATTTATAACAGGTATTGATAAATGATGATATTATTATTATTATTATTATTATTATTATTATTATTATTAAAAGCAGCAGCAGCAGTAGAGATAGTAGTAGTAGTAGCAGTAGTAGTACTGTAGTAGTAGTAGTAGTAGTAGGTAAGCTACAGCCTTAGTTGAAAAAGTTGAATACTATTAGTTCAAGGGCTCAAACAGGAAAAAATAGCTTGATGAAGAAAGAAAACAAGGAAATAAATAAACTACAAGAACAATAAATATTTTAAGAACAGTAACAACATTAAATTAATGCAAGCTTGAATCTTATATTTTCAGTAATTGAATACTTTTTTTTATCTACAGTTCATTTTGAATATTATATTGTTCGTTATAGAATATAGGGTATTTTAGTGCATGGTTAATTGTAAACGTGATATATTTACCTCTGCCTATGAAGTTTGGAGGAGGTTATGTTTTCACCCATGTTTGTCCGTTAGTTTGTGTGTGAACAATTACCTGGCCACAATTTTACTCACAGAGTAGTGAAACTTTCGGGGATTCATCTTTATGTTGAGTCGTGGAAGGGATACAATTTTGAAAGTCCTAGGTCAAAGGTCAAGGTCAAGGTTAAGGTCGAGAAATAAGCCGCCGAGGCGGAGGTCACAATTTTACTGATAGAGTAGTGAAACTTTTAGGAATTAATTCTTATGTTGAGACATGAAAGTAATTCAATTTTGGAAGTTCTAGGTCAAAGGTCAAGGTCATGATCAAGCAATTGGTCTGGAAATAAGCTGCCGTGGCGGATGTCTGCGCTCCACTGAGTGCCCCTTTAGTTCATCCAAAACATTTCTTACATTTTTAGCGAGATGCTTATACTTGAACGGAATTTTTGACGTACGATTAACCGTAAATATATTTTTCGTCACGGAAAACATTTTGATATACATGTTTAATTATCATCATCATATTTTTCGTTGCTTTTTATTTTGTATATGATATCCTAATATAAAAGCCAACAGTATCTGTCCAACTTAAGAAATAGATATTTGTTTGAGGCTCGAGGTGAGGGTGGCAGGTTCATCCTTGCCAAGATTCTTGGACATGATGTGTCCCACTATGCGAGCGGCATATTTAGATTTATTTCGGAAACAGGTCTTCAAAAAACTATTTAACTTTTATAGGGACATCTTAACTATTATGTTTTTAATTGAATAATATTTCATTTTTTATATATAAAAAATGATATCGGTGTCAATGACCTTAGATGTCAGGATGCCAGAAAACTTTAAATCAATCAATCAATCAAATTTTAGTTTAGCGGAACTCAAACATGAAGCTGGAGAAGAAATAATTTTGACTACCTAGTGTTAAGTGTTTTATTTGAATTCACTATTCTAACATATTATTCATGCGGTTGTGTAGTATTAAATTAATTGATGGTCAACGTAGTATTTGCTCGATTCCTTCATCTTCAAACACACACACACACACACTCTCTCTCTCTCTCTCTCTCTCTCTCTCTCTCTCTCTCTCTCTCTCTCTCTCTCTCTCTCTCTCTCTCTCTCTCTCTCTCTATCTATCTATCTATATATATATATATATATATATATATATATGCATATACATACATATATTCATATATATATTAGTGTATATATATATGCATGTATGTATTTATGTATGTATGTATATATATCAGAAAAATCTAATTCATATTCGATATTATATATATAGATATATATATACACTATATATATATACACATATGTATATTTATGAATATATATATATATATACATATATGTATATTTATGAATATATATATATATATATATATATATATATATATATATATATGTATACATATATATATATATATATATATATATATATATATATATGAAAAGTTAAACTCTTACAAAAACAGCGAGCTGTGTTCATCGGATTATATAGAGAAAATGAGTCGAAAAAAAAGTAAAAATATGAATTATAAACGAGAATTAACTTGGACTCGGTAACATTAAGAATTGCACTTTTATTTTGCAGTAAATTCTCTGCTGAACAAACTGTAAATTCATTCAAGGGTGAGATTTCTCAAGTCATAACCTCACTAAGATAAGATGGTTGCAGTTCAGTGGCCACTTTCCTCTTGATAAGGGTAGAAGAGACTCTTTAGCTATGGTAAGCAGCTCTTCTAGGAGAAGGACACTCCAAGATCAAACCATTGTTCTATGGTCTTGTGTAGTGCCATATCCTCTGTACCATGGTCCTCCACTGTCTTGGATTAGAGTTCTCTTGCTGAAGGGTACACTTGGGCACACAATTCTATCTTATTTCTCTTCCTCTTAATTTATTAGATTTTTTTTATTTATTTATTTCAATGTTATTGTTTTAAAATATTTTATTTTTCCTTGTTTCATTTTCTCACTGGGCTATTTTCCCTGTTGGAGGCCCTGGATTATAGTATTCTACTTTCCAACTAGGGTTGCAGCTTAGCGGTTAATAATGATAACAATAATGATAATAATTTTACTGAGATACGGCTGATAACAGTATAGCTTTTACAGTTTCCGATTAAAATTACGTTTTTTTTTTTTTTTTTTTTTTTTTTTTTTTTTAAATGTACATCTACTATGCCTACTTTAGCCTTAGAATTATTTTCATCTCAGTTTTACATCTTGGAATGCTAAATGTCAGGAATCACATATCTAAATTAGGTTGTTTTTGTTTATATGGTTTGCAAAATTCATAGGCTGAAAATGCCGAAATTTTATATGTTAACATAGTGGTAATTTCTATTTCTTTCTTTGGCTTAGATGGTTGATTTTGTATGTTAAGTCGATGCGACTTATTTTCCCTCAATGGTGAAAATCTTAAGTCATATCTTTCGGTAAGGCGAATAAACATTTGCCCAATACCGTTTTAGGATAAGGAACAAAAAAAAAAAAAAAAAAAAAAAAAAAGTGTTCAGATGTTTTCTTCCTGAAATACTAGTAAATAAATTCACGCGAGAAAAGTAGAATGTCAAAATGAATAAAAATGAAAACCAACAATGTTAAAAAAAAAAAAAAAAAACGAAATTTTGATCGGAAATTCTCCGCATAAATATACTTTTATTTTTCAGTAAAATACAGGCGACCGTAATTTCACCTTACTTTGTTATTATCTTTTACGAGTAGCTGACCATAATATCACTCTTTTGCGTCATTATATCCGTTTTTAAAATGGTAAAATCCTGGAATAGATGTTGCCAGACATTTACCGATTTTAACGCAATTTTTTAATAATGAGCCTTAATATCTTCAGAAGAACAGTAGTTAGGAAATGAAAATAAAATTGACAGGGGGTCGATATAGAATTATAGGCTGTATCTGTCACTTCAGGAGACCGTAGCCAAATCAAGCTATACAAATGGGCATATTACCTAATAGCACATGAAATAGGTCAGGAAATGGCTATGTATTCTTCACATCCGGGAGCTGAACCCGAATGTACCTATGCCAAAGGGGTTGGCTTCGGGTAGGCTATGTATTATCATTCCCGGAAACTATGGCTAAATAGGTAGATGTAAATGACCGCTGAGGAGGTCTGGAACTGGTTTTGACTTAGTCACTTCCGAAAACCTTATATAAACAAATAAACTTGAATATGTGCAAGATTAGTGGAGAATATGCTAAGTAATAGTCACTTTCGCGAAACCGTGGCCAAATCAGGCAACGTAAATTCACAACGAATACGTTTGAAATGGCCTACGATCTCACCACAACCGATCCGTGACTGATTAAACTATTGGAAAGAGACAAAATGTCGGTTGGAAATAGACCAATTATGTAAACGCTCAGTCACATATTTCACCTTCCCATTTTTTTACCTCCGAGTTTACTTTTGGTGTTCCTGCTATCAGCTCTCAATTGTTCAATCACGTGGACCCATTCTTTTTTAACTGTTAGACTTGTCTCATTTCTAGAATAACCACTTTATCGGCGTTAAATGCCCTTTTAAATAGATGCATCTATAAATTCGTCTTTAAATCGTGTCGACACGAGAATACTTGTAGGTAGTTTCTAATTATTGGAACCAAGATATGTCTACTGTAGGTTCTAGAGCTTTCAGATATGCCTCCCTCCCCCTCAAGATTATACAACAAGCTCCCACTAGACATCCGAAAGACTAATGATATAAAGACTTTTAAGAAGAAATTGATGACCTCGTTTTCTAGGGGCGTCAATAATGTGGATTTACCAATAAACACGCAATATTCTGTACGATACGCTAACTACCTAAGAATTTAAACGATAAATTGATGTTGTAGGTTCTGTATGGTACAGGGTTCCCCAGTTATATAGGACAAGGAAAAAGGCCTTTAAAGTAAGTAAGTTTAGTAAATGTCTACAAGATTTGGATGACCAAATCCAAATAAATGATACCATATGAAAAATGTCCAATGGCTCATTCAAGCTCACTCATAAAAAGAAACTGATAGTAGATTTATGTGTAGGAATCCATAACTTTGTTTTCCGTCACACGCAGAGATTGTTTGCTAGTATATTATCTGCTCTGCTTACGGTTTGGCAATCATGGTTTCCGTCACAACCTGAGTTTGTTTGCTAGTATATTATCTGCTCTGCTTACGGTTTGGCAATCATGTTTTCTGTCACACCTTGAGTTTGTTGATAGTACATTATCTATTATCTGCTCTACTTATGGTTTGGCAATCATGGTTTCCGTCACACCCTTAGTTTGTTTTCTAGTATATTATCTGCTCTACTTACGGTTTGGCAATCACGTTTTCCGTCACACCCTTAGTTTTTTTTGCTAGTATATTATCTGCTCTGCTTACGGTAGGACAATCATGTTTTTCCGTCACACCCTTAGTTTGTTTGCCAGTATATTATCTGCTCTGTTTACGGTTTGGTAATCATGTTTCCCGTCACACCCGGCGTTTGTTTGCTAGTATATTATCTGCTCTGCTTACGGTTTGACAATCATGTTTTCCGTCACACCCTTAGTTTGTTTGCTAGTATATTATCTGCTCTGCTTACGGTTTAGCAATCATGTTTTCTGTCACACCTTGAGTTTGTTGATAGTACATTATCTGCTCTACTTACGGTTTGGCAATCATGGTTTCCGTCACACCCTTACTTTGTTTTCTAGTATATTATTTGCTTTGCTTACGGTTTGGTAATCATGTTTTCCGTCACACCCTTAGCTTATTTGCTAGTATATTATCTGCTCTACTTACGGTTTGGCAATCATGGTTTCCATCACACCCTAAGTTTGTTTGCTAGTATATTATTTGCTCTGCTTACGGTTTGACAATCATATTTTCCATCACACCTTTAGTTTGTTTGCTAGTATATTATTTGCTCTGCTTACGGTTTGGTAATCATGTTTTCCGTCACACACTTAGTTTGTTTTCTAGTATATTATCTGCTCTGCTTACAGTTTGGCAATCATGTTTTCTGTCACACCCTGAGTTTGTTTGCTAGTATATTATCTGCTCTGCTTACGGTTTGGTAATCATGTTTTCCATCACACCCTTAGTTTGTTTGCTAGTATATTATCTGCTCTGCTTACGGTCTGGCAATCATGGTTTCCATCACACCCTTAGTTTGTTTGCTAGTATATTATTTGCTCTACTTACGGTTTGGTAATCATGTTTTCCGTCACACCTTGTGTTTGTTTACTAGTATATTATCAGCTCTGTTTACGATTTGGCAATCATGTTTTCTGTCACACTTTGAGTTTGTTTGCTAGTATATTATCTACTCTGCTTACAGATTGGTAATCATGTTTTGCGTCACACCCATAGTTTGCTTGCTAGAATATTATGTTCTGTTTACGGTTTGGCAATCATGTTTTCCGTCACACCCTTAGTTTATTTGCTAGTATATTATCTGCTCTGCTTAAAGATTGGCAATCATGTTTTCCATTACACCCTAAGTTTGTTTGCTAATATACTGTCTGCTCTGCTTAATGTTTGGCAATCATGTTTTCTATCACACTCTGAGTTTGTTTGCTAGTATATTATTTGTTCTGCTTATGGTTTGGCTAGCATATTTTCCGTCACACCATGAGTATGTTTACTAGTGTATTATTTGTTTTGCTTACAGATTGGCAATAAAGTTTCCCATCACACCCTGAGTTTGTCTGCTAGTATATTAGCTGTTTTGCTTACGATTTGGGAATCATGTTTTCCGTCACACCCTGAGTTTGTTTGCTAATACATTATCTGCTCTGCTTACGGTTTGGCAATCATGTTTTCTGACACACCCTAAGTTTGTTTGCTAGTTTATTATCTGCTCTGCTTACGGTTTGGCAATCAAGTTTTCTGTCACACCCTAAGTTTGTTTGCTAGTTTATTATCCGCTCTGCATACGGTTTGGCAATCATGTTTTCTGTCACACACTGAGTTCGTTTGCTAGTTTATTATCTGCTCTGCTTACAGATTGACAATCATGTTTCCCGTCACACCCTGAGTTCGTTTGCTAGTATACTATCTGCTCTGCTTACAGATGGCGATCAGGTTTCCCGTCACACCCTGATTTTGTTTGCTAGTATATCATCTGTTTTGCTTATGATTTGGCAATCATGTTTTCCGTTACACTATGAGTTTGTTTGCTAGTATATTATCTGCTCTGCTTACAGATTTGCAATCATGTTTCCCGTCACACCCTGAGTTCATTTGCTAGTATATTATCTGTTTTGCTTATGATTTGGCAATCATGTTTTCCGTCACACTATGAGTTTGTTTGCTAGTATATTATCTGCTCTGCTTATGGTTTGTCAATCATGTTTTCCGTTACACTATGAGTTTATTTGCTAATATATTATCTGCTCTGCTTACAGATTGGAAATCACGTTTTCCGTCACACCATGGGTTTGCTTGCTAGTATATCTGCTCTGCTTACGGTTTGGCAATCATGTTTTCCGTCACATCCTAAGTTTGTTTGCTAGTTTGTTTGCTCTTCTTACGCCATAGCATTCAAAACTATTACAACAGAATGTGCAGTTATCACTTCCATTTCAAGAAATGTATTCCGTGAATGTGGTAAGAAGTTATTCTTCCATGATCGAATGAGCAGTCCAGCTCAAACACTAAACGACAACTAGGAGGAAAAAAAATCTAAGGCAAATGAAATAAAATTAGAATAAACGGAAATTAAGATTAGATAAAACCAATTAACTTTATCTATTAAGATCAATTGCAGCTCAGATCAAGTTTTAAACAACACTAAAAATTTCATTAAGAAAAGAAGATAGGAAACTCTTAAAAAAAAACAAAAAAAAACAGCTATTCATCAACGAACAGAGATGAAAACGCGAACTAATTCTTCACGAGAGTTCTGAAAAAAATCAGCATAGAATTAAAACAGATGATGAATAAGTCGAGAGATAAACTCTGAAGATACGATTAGAAAAAGAAGATAACTAAAGAAAAATCTCGAATGAGATTTTTCAAGATAGATTTCAGACTAAGGATAATATCACGTAAAGAGAATTCGATTATGCAAATAAGGTCAGATGAGAAGGGACTAAAAAACAATGGTTTAATTGTCAAGACTAGTTTTTACTCATTAGAAATATTGCGTTTTTACATTTACGCTGCTTCTGATGAATAAAACATATTTTTCGGAAATTAAATATATACGGAATAAAATCATAGAACTTTAAATCAACAATATAAAATGAATATGTATAATTTTTTAACATTGAAGTGTCTTGCTATTAAGTACCAAAAGCCCGTGCTAGGATAAGGTCAATACAAAATTTATATACATAAAAATAAATCAATTACAGATGGGTTTGGATGCCTACAGAATCAGTAGGATACTATGCAAGTAAAGACACCAAGGGCTTTGAGTAAATAAAGGACAGTAGGGTCTGCCCTTTCTACCTTCTGTCCATTTTCAAAACACTTTTTGTCCACTTGCACTCTCAATTCCAAAACATTTTCTGCCCTCATGCACTTTCCATTTCAAAACACGTTGTGCCCTCATTCACTCACAATTCCAAAACATGTTATAACACCCCCCCCCCCTCTCTCCATTTCAAAACTCTTTCTGCTCTCATGCACTCTCAATTCCAAAACATTTTCTGCACTCATGCACTCTCCATTTACTTTCTGCCCTCATGCACTCCCCATTTTCAAAAAACTGTCTGCCCCATGCACTCTCAATTCCAAAACATTTTCTGCCCTCAAGCACTCTCCATTTCAAAAAAAATTTTGCCCCCATACACTATCAATTCCAAAAGAAATTCTGTTCTTATGCACTCTCCATTCAAAAAAAGTATATTCTGCCCTCATGCACTCTCCATTTCAAAACACTTTCTGCTCTCATGCACTATCCATTCTAAGACATCTTTTGCCCCCATGCACTCTCCATTTCAAAACATTTTCTGCCCTCATACACTCTACATTTTCAAAACACTTTCTACCCTAATGCACTCTGCCATCATGCACTCTACATTTTAAAAAAATGTTCTGCCCTCATGTAATCTCAGTTTTAAAACATTTTCTGCTCACATGCACTTTCCATTTCTAAAACATTTCCTGCCATCACGCACTCTTCTTTTTAAAAAAAATTCTGCCCTCATGCACACTCAATTTTAAAATATTTTCTGCACACATGCTCTCTCCATTTTTCTTTAAATTTTGCCCTCATGCACTCTCAATTTTTAAAACATTTTCTGCCCTCATGCACTCTCCATTTTAAAACATTTTCTGCCATCACACACTTTCCATTTTGAAAACATTTTCTTCCCTCGTGCACTCTCCATTTTAAAACATTTTCTGCCATCACACACTCTCCATTTTGAAAACATTTTCTTCCCTCGTGCACTCTCCATTTTGAAAACATTTTCTGCAATCATGCACTCTATATTTCAAAACATTTTCTGCCCTCACACACTCTCCATTTTGAAAACATTTTCTGCCCTCATGCACTCTTCTTTTTCAAAACATTTTCTGATCTCATGCACCCTCCATCTTTAAAACATTTTCTGCCCTCATGCACTCTCCATTTCATAACATTTTCTGCCATCATGCACTCTCCATTTTAAAACATTTTCTGCCGTTGTGCACTCTCCATTTTAAAACATTTTCTGCCCTCATGCGCTCTCAATTTTAAAACATTTTCTGCCCTCATGCACTCTCAATTTTAAAACATTTCTTCCCCTAATGCACTCTTCATTTTCAAAACTTTTCTGACCTCATACGCCCTCCATCTTTAAAACATTTTCTTCCCTCATGCACTCTCCATTTCATAACATTTTCTGCCATCATGTACTCTCCATTTCTAAAACCTATTCTGCCGTCGTGCACTCTCCATTTTGAAATATTTTCTGCCCTCATGCACTCTCCATTCAAAAAAAAAAATGTTCTGCCCTCATACACTCTCAACTTTAAAACATTTTCTGCCATCATGCACTCTCCCTTTTTTTTATTTTCTGCTCTCATGCACTCTCCATTTTAATACTTTTTTTCTGACGTCGTGCACTCTCCATTTAAAAATATTTTCTGCCCTCATACATTCTCAACTTTAAAACTTTTTCTGCTATCATACACTCTCCCTTTTTTTAAGACATTTTATGCCCTCATGCACTCTCAGTTCCAAAACCATCTTTACCCTCATGTATTCCCCATTTTAAAACCCTTTTCTGCCCTCATGCACTTTCCATTTTTTAGGAATTTTCTGCCCTCATACACTCTCCATTTTCAAAAAATTTCTGCCCTCGTGGGCTTTCCATTTTTAAACATTTTCTGCCCTCAGGCACACTACATTTTCAAAATATTTTCTGCCATCATCCACCCTTCATTTTTAAAACATTTTCTGCCCTCATGCACTCTATATTTGAAAAAAAGAAATTACCTCAAGGTTTCTAAATTCTTAAAACATATTCTGCCCTCATGCACTCTCCATTTTAAAACATATTCTGCCTTCATGCTCTCTCTCTCTCTCTCTCTCTCTCTCTCTCTCTCTCTCTCTCTCTCTCTCTCTCACTCTCTCTCTCCTACATAACGTATCACAGTTTACATTCATATAGTAGATAGCTCAGGTTTTTTCACACCGCTAAATTATCAAAGATATGAAAAGAAAGACACTAAACAAAACCAGGTGAAAGAAAACTTGCATGTAAAAGTCAAGCAAAGATTGAAAAATACAATTTGATTTTCTTCAAAGAAGCATTTCTTAAAACAAAAGTCTTTTATAAAACATAACAGTGTATAACACACATTAATTACTTTCCGAGTTCTGAAGAGATTTTTATTTCCTGTCCTTTCTTTCAGCGACCCGCGATTCAGAAACTATCTCAAGAAGCGAGAGAAAAAAAAAAAAAAAAAAAAAAAAAAAACAGAAATATGCTCTGGTGTGCATTCGACTATTGAGGTGCATTTAGTGCATTCTCATCTCTAGATAAAGATCGCTATTCAGATTCTAGTTGAGAATATTTCACGTTTAATCATTCTGTGTTCATCTTTTGATTTATATCTCTTCTGGTGAATTTTATTCCGTCGTTCAAAATGATAAGTCTTAGGGAATATTTTTCGTCCCTTGATGCCATTAACAGATGGATTTCCTTCCTCAAAAAAACGTCTTTGCAGAAGAAGGTGCAACTTCTATGGATTAGTTTCTTCATGGATAATCTCTTTGTACAGATAATGGTAGTCATATATAAGTCCAAAGGTATCAAGATTATGTATATTAGTATGGGTAGAATATTTATACGTAATGCATTAAATGCATATATGTATATATATATATATATATATATATATATATATATATATGTATATAGACATATACATATACATATATAAAAATATACACACACACATATGTATATATATATATATATATATATATATATATATATATATATGTGTGTGTGTGTGTGTGTGTATGTATATATACAGTATATATAAATATACATATACATATACATATATATACATATATACAGTATATAATTATATATATACATATATACATATCTATACAAACATATATATATATATATATATATATATATATATACATACATATATATAGGCTACATATATATATATGCATATATATACATATATACATATATATATATATATATATATATATATATATATATATATATATACATATATATGCATATATATACATATATATACATATTTATACATATACATACATATATATATGTATATATACATATATATACATATAAATACATACATACATATATATACATATCTACACACACACACACACACACATATATATATATATATATATATATATATATATATGTTATTGTTATTATTATTATTATTATTATTATTATTATTATTATTATTGTTACTTGCTAAGCTACGACCCTAGTTGGAGAAGCAGGATGCTGTAAGCCCAGGGGCTCCAGCAGGGAAAATAGCCCAGTGGGGAAAGGAAACAAGGAAAAATAGAATATTCTAAGAACAGTAACAACATTAAAATAAATATTTCCTATGTAAACTACAAAAAAATCAACAAAACAAGAAGAAGAGAAATAAGATAGAAGTGTGCCTGAGCGTGCCTTCAAGCAAGAGAATTCTAACCCAAGACAGTGGAAGGCCATGGTACAGAGGCTATGGCACTACCCAAGACTAGAGAACAATGGTTTGATTTTGGAGTGTCCTTCTCCTAGAGGAGCTGCTTACCATAGCTAAAGAGTCTCTTCTACCCTTACTAAGAGGAAAGTAGCTACTGAACAATGACAATGCAGTAGTTAACCCCTTGAGGGAAGCAGAATTATTTGGTAATCTCAGCGTTGTCAGGTGCATGAGGACAGAGGAGAATAAGTAAAGAATAGGACAGACTATTCGGTGTATGTGTATGCAAAGGGAAAATGAACCGTAACCAGAGAGAAGAATCCAATGTATTACAGTCTGGCCAGTCCAAGGACCCCATAACTCTCTAGCGGTATTATTTCAACGGGTGGCTGGTGCCCTGGCCAAACTACTACCTACCTACACACACACACATATATATATATATATATATATATGTATATATATATATATATATATATATATATACATATATATATATATATATATATATGTGTGTGTGTGTGTGTGTTTGTATATATATGCTTTTGCTTAATACTCCACCGTAAAACAAATAAATCGTATAACCCTAATAATTTTCATCTTTATATCATTTTCCCACAATTAATCGATAAAACTAAAGATTGTAATAATACACGAAATCTGTCAATCTCTTGTTTTTTTTTGTTTGTTTTTTTCGTTTAAATGTCAATATACGATAAAAATCAACTATGCCACCGCTGTCCTCGGCAATTCTTTTTGTATTTGGTAGTTACACGACTGCAAATACACTGCTAGAAAAAAACCGTAATTTTAATCGGAAATTCTCCGTAAAGAACATATTGTTCTCAACCGTATTTCAGTAAAATACAGGCGACCGTAATTGCACCTTACTTTGTTATTATTTTTTTACGAGTTGGTGACCGTAATATCACTCTTTTACGTCAATATATCCATTTTTCAAACGATAAAAATCCTGGAATTAATGTTGCCAGATATTTATCGTTTTTTTTAACGCAAATTCTTAGCAGTGTCGGCCGAAATGAAATATGAAATAGGGCAAGCAACCATGTATACCTGGCACCACATCTGAGGGAAGTAGAGAGAGAGAGAGAGAGAGAGAGAGAGAGAGAGAGAGAGAGAGAGAGAGAGAGAGAGAGAGAGAGAGAGAGAGTCCTTTCTGATGGTTTGAACAACACGAACCTTTCAAATATGCGTTTTCCTCACATTGGTTTATGTCATAGATTTTATTTCCTTTTTCACAAATATTACGAAATCCACATAATGAAAATAAGGTGAAATAATAAGGCTTTTCTAAATGCCCATGTGAAAATGAACTTGTGAACAGTATTGACTAATTCGTAAGTAATTTCAGTTAAATCATTTCAAATATATATCTTCTAAAACGAAATTATTCCACAGAGTAAATAAGCTAAGTTAAGCATACTTAAACATAAAAGTTCTCAGGTGAAAAACCAAAGATATACTGAAAATCTACCATAAAGCAAATAAGATTATTATTATTATTATTATTATTATTATTATTACTATTATTATTATTACTATTATTATTCGCATGCAAAAGTTTTATCGGACTTCCTCTGCTTTAGGAAGAGTCTAACTTCTACTTCCATGAATTTCCAGAATTTCTTATCAAGTCAGAACCTCCTTCCATTATCAAATCAAATTCTCCGTTTTGTATTTAGGTCGTGGCATTTTCCATAATCGAAAATTGTTTGTTCACAGTGGAATTTCGTTGCGTTTTCGAGAAATTAAAATTATCCATCAAAAAACTACAGCAGACATCTGCGTGAACTGAAACGTTTTTATCGTCGCGAACAACGAGTCTTCAGCTCCGCCATATTGGTACTCACGTTCAACGTTCACTTCCCTCAGTTTCAGATAAAACGATCATATTCGTCGTTGTGCGTATTGTAATCTGACGTCACAAGAATAGATTGTTATCAGTGGTGCTATTTTTATTATTATTATTATTATTATTATTATTATTATTATTATTATTATTATTATTAGCTAAGCAACAACCCTACTTGGAAAAACAGGATGCTATAAGACCAAGGGGTAAATAACCCAGCGAGGAAAGGAAATAAGGAAGTAAATAAACTACAAAAGATGTAATGAAAAAAAATTAAATAAATAACATATTTTAAGAAAAGTAACAACATTCAAATAGATCTTTCATAAATTAACTATAAAAAGAGACTTTGTCAGCCTGTTCAATGTGAAAACATTCGCTGCAAGCTTGAACTTTTGAAGTTCCACCGATTCAACTACCTGAATAGGAAGATCATTCCACAATCTGGTCACAGCTGGAATAAAACTTCTAGAATACTGTGTAGTATTGAGTCTCAGTTTTAAGGGATTTTCATTTTTCCTTAGAAAATCTTTAACTGAAGGCACAGCTTCGTCTAAGGGATAAAACTATACATTGTTAGATATATATTTCTTTAAGATAGTAGGTAGAATACTAACGAGAAATGCATTAAAGGACGAGACAGGTGAATTTCAGAAGAATCAAAATGGAGGAAAGACAACCCAAAGTGTCAAAACTTTTCCGGTAAAACCCGTTTCTTAGGTTTTTACAGAAAACT
>NC_090752.1:71518592-71539995 GCF_036898095.1 Palaemon carinicauda | reverse complement strand
ATAAAAATTGAACAATGGAGGAAAAAAAAAGTTTATAATTCTTTCCTAATTCACAATAAACAAAAAGGCTTGATATATTCCAACTTGAAACAGAGTGATTAGAAAATAACGAATAAATTCTTCCACATTAGGTTTGTGGTGGCCTATGTGGTAACGTCCCTGACTGGTGATCGCTAGACTGGGGTTCGAATCCCGCTCAGACTCGTTGGTTCCTTTAGTGTCTGCAACCTAGTGAGCTAAGTATGGGGATTTGGAGGAGCCTATATGTCTATCTGCTGAGTCATCAACAGCCATTTCCTGGCCCTCCTTGGTCCTAGCTTGGATGGAAATGGGGGGGGGGGGCTTGAGCGTTGATCATATTTATATTTGGTCAGTCTCTAGGAGTCTAGGGCATTGTCCTGCTTGATAGGCATGGTCAGTATCCTTGCCTCTGCCATTCATGAGCGGCCTTTAACTTTAACCATTACTAATAAGAATTGTTACAAACGAAATATGAAACTAGATTCTTCTTCTTGAAAAGCTAACTTTGAATTCAGGATTTTAAAAATGTATCCTTTACGTCTGATAAAATAGGGAAAAAAATAAAAAACTAATCTAACAAATTCCTAAAACTCATTGGAAAATGATTTATCATTAAATTTATCATTAGAATAAAAATGAAGAACAAGTGACCAACATTCTTAGAAGGGTGACAAATACTAATGAACTAGAGTACGTGACCTGCTAAAAACGACGGATAGATATTTAGAGATATATATACAAGCACGCACACACAGACTCAACCATTTCTAACCCCTCACCAATGTATGGCTACACCCTCTCCCACTACCCAATGGACGGAGGAGACCAATAGTTATATATCTTGTCACTGAGTGTGACCGAAAAGAAAATACACACACACACATATATATTTATATATATATATATATATATATATATATAATATATATATATATATATATATATTTAAATGTATATATATATATAAATGTATATATATATACATTTATATATATAAATGTATGTTCTATATACATTTATATATACATACATATATATATATATATACATACATATATATATATATATATATATATATATATATATATATGTATGTATATATATAATATATATATATATATATATATATATATATATATATATATAATATATATATATATATATATATGTATATATATAGCCAAACTACTTACTGCTCTTATTATACAGGGGAGAAATTGAGATTAAAGTTAAGTTCTCGTTAAGAAAAAGGTAATAATACCAAATATATATTAATCTTGAGTAGTTACCTTTGAAAGTTAAGAGAAAAACTATAATTTGCTCTCAGACCAACTAAAATAAAAACTAAGTTAGGTGACCAATTATCCCAATTCATAGTGAATAAATAACAAACCCGGTGACAGATTTATTCAATAAGTCTTAATACAAAAATAAGATCACTAAATTCTGCGTATCTAACACGAAAATAAGAAATAGGTTTTCCATTTTAACAGGAAAATAACAAACAAGTTCCTTTTAAGTCGATCCAAGCAAATTAATAATAAATAGGAACAAGTTTTCTAATTTGGCCGCAAGTAATTTGAAAAATCTAAAGTAGCTTTTCTTATCTCAACTTCTTTTCAAAATCTAGCGAAACATAATAGATTTCAAAAGTTGATGATAAGTACTTGTAATAAATAAAAAATTCAATTAAACCTAAAGTTTGGTTTTGTTATTTCCTAACGTTTCAGTAAAAAGGCTTAAGAATAAATACGGAAATTAGATTAATCTTGAATTGGTCGAAATAATCTTGTTACGTGAACTTTCAATTCTTTTAGGTTCAGATTTCAGCTTTAGAAAAATTATTGATTTTGTCTGTTTTGATAGAATGCGATTAAGAAATCTGATCGAGAAAATAAGAGATATTTGAGACGGGTTGTATTTCTTATATACGCTTCTAAAACCCTGAATTAATTAACTCCATTCATTATGAGAATTGGGGAATAATAAAGATGGTCACTTGCCTTAGTTAAATAGGCACTGCGCATCACAAAGAACTAGATATCCTTTGATGAATCTAGTCAATGAATCCTCTATGAGGCCCTTTGCGTCATTAGGCGTCGGGGGAGATGATGATGATGAGGATGATGATGATGATGATGAAGGTAGGAAGCTGTAATTACTAAATGATATCAAACTAAATGTACATAAACACGAGCACCTGTTCCATAGTTCTATCCACTGTCTTTCTCCGTAACCTTTCCTGTACCTTGACTCTTGACTAACGCCTCCTATTCTCCCACAGCACTGGAAGCTTTCATTTACAGATTGCTAAATTTCCAGCAGATCTAAGCTGAGATGCAGCTTTGTAAAGTAATTATACGCAAGAAACATATCAATCATTTGTTTATTTACTAGTGTTCTCGACACGTCAAAAAATGACGGTTAAATATTTAGATAGATATGAACACACACACGCACACGGATTATGCCCTTCACACACCCTTGCTCTTTCCTAGCTACCAAATGGCAGTTTGGGCAGTTTGTGGGAGATTGCCGTTTCTGAGAGGTTGCCGCTCAGCGTGACAGGAAAGAAATATATATATATATATATATATATATATATATATATATATATATACATATATATATATATATAATATTTATATATATATATATATATATATATATATATATATATGTAAATATAGATATATGTATATATATGTATATGTATGTATATATATATATATATATATATATATATATATATATATATATATATATATATATATATAGTATATATATATATATATCATATATTTGAGACAAGCATATGACTGCTAGCAGGATCAACCAGGTATCTAACCGAGGCTCTTTGCGTCAATAGGCGTAGGAGGAGATGATGGTAATTCCGATAATGATAGATGTATGTATGTATATATATATAATGTGTATATATATATATATATATATATATATATACATACATATATAACTTTATATATATACATATATATATATATATATATATATATATATATAACTATATATATATATATATATATATATATATATATATATACATACAAAATAAAATACAGCCGTTTCTACTTTACTGTAGGACAAAGCCCTCAGACATGTCTTTATTAATATCTGGGTTTGGCCAGTTTCCATCATCACGCAAGCCAGTGCAGATTGGTGATGGTGGGACATTTTTGTCTGATAGCTCACAGCAAACGAACCTAGTATGGGTGGCCCTGAATAGTACAGTTTTGTTGATCATGGCGATACGCAAACCCTTTCACTACATGTGTGCATACATATTCATTAACGTTTCATCTTCCAATTTTAACCTTTTAATTTAGCCGATTCAAATTAAGATCATTTAGACTCTCTCTCTCTCTCTCTCTCTCTCTCTCTCTCTCTCTCTCTCTTCCTCTCTCCTCTCTCTCTCTCTCTCTCTCTCTCTCTCTCTCCATATATGAATAGCACTAGTATACGCATTTGGCAGGATGAAATATCAACATACAGAAAATTATATACTGTTTTATTCGTACATTATTCATATGAATTGAATCAAACTAAGAAAGCTGATTGGGATAAGCCCTGATTATTGGTCAATAAAAATTCCAATACGGAATTTTTCATTTATTTATTTCTTAATCAATTTATGCGAAGTTTTAGTATCTCTGTGTGGCCATGTTTCATCTATCAAATATTTATGTGTGATTATCATCTCTTACAATTAACGTAATCATTATTATTATTATTATTATTATTATTATTATTATTATTATTGTTGTTGTTATTATTATTAATATCATTATAATAATCATTATCATTATTAAAAGCCAAGAAGGGAGCCACAAGCAAAGGGGGGAACTGCCCAGGAAGGTAAAAAATGAATAGTTAAGGATAAAGGATAAAAGAGAAATAACGAAGTATGCAAATAAGATGCACCGCTTAGTAAAGGGAGTTGGATAATTATAAGCAAACCAGGAAGCGTGGAGATTAAAAAATAATTACATTTTATTTGATTTACGGGAAAATTCGGAGAGAGAGAGAGAGAGAGAGAGAGAGAGAGAGAGAGAGAGAGAGAGAGAGAGATGAACATTAAATTTCGATAATATATCTTCTTACTTCAAAGAAAAATGAATTAATAACTTTTTTTTCTATTTCTAGTTTTAAGGGTAATCAACATGTGTTAAAATTATAATTTTTTTTTTTTTGCATTAATCAAGATTACTGCCTAGGATGATTTAACCAGCCCTTTCTCTCTCTCTCTCTCTCTCTCTCTCTCTCTCTCCTCTCTCTCTCTCTCTCTCTCTCCTCTCTCTCTCTCTCTCTCTCTCTCTCTCTTTTGGAGGATCAATTTATGTATTGTTTTTTAATTTTTGTTTTGTTTGGCAAATCCTCGAGAGAGAGAGAGAGAGAGAGAGAGAGAGAGAGAGAGAGAGAGAGAGAGAGAGAGAGAGAGAGAGAGAGAGAGAGAGAGCGAGCTAGTTAGTGTAATGATTGTTTGTAGCGAGAAAGACTTGGTATAACTGAAAGTGTTTGTTGACATTTTTATTTTTGGTTAGCTTGGACGGTAGCGAATACATTGAACGAATACTTTTTTTATTGATTGTAAAACAGTCAGCTGTTTTCAAAAGCTGGTTTTCGTTATCTATTGTCCAAGTGTTGTGTTTATTTACTTAATTACCTTAAGGGCTGCTTTTTTTGGTCTCACATAAACAGGGGAACCCTAATCGCCATTGGACCTTCACAGTCATTGTATCGTTCCAACATTTCACATTTTAGTAAGTACTGTTTATTTTTTCGTTTAGAGTTGTTGTGAATGATAAAATCCATTTACTATTCATTCTTTATTATAAAGCAATAGTTTAATTAGCTAGCAATGTCCGTAAGTGTTTTTTCTAAATAAATTTCTGGCCGTAATTCCTCCTTTTGAGATTCTGCATTTAAATTAATTACTTTGATTTGATTGGCATGTCTACTGTCGGCTCCAGAGTCTTTAAAAAAGCGGTCCCGCGACTATACAATAAGCTCCCACGAGACATCCGAATGATTGAAGACATTAAGGCTTTCAAGAGGAAACTGAAGACTTTCTTATTCCGTGAGTCGTTTGACAGTGACGATTTAACAGTAAACGAGAAATAAGTGACATAATATGATGAATACTCTGAACGAACAATACTCTTTAGAGAGTGATGTTCCCTTGCTGTATGGGACCAGAAAAGCAGCCGTCAAAGTAAGTAAAGATTACACTTGGAAATTGGAACATATTGACTATTGAGGACCCGGCCTACATAAAGAACTTACTCAATTTTAATATCTGATGATCATGGTGATGATGATAACGAATTGTCCCGCAATGGAATATTTCTTGGAATAGAAAAATATTGAAGCCTCTATCGAAATGACGGAAATTTACCGCTTTGCCACAGAATGCAGTGGTAGTGTGTTCAGTATGCTGTGGTAAACTGTGCAGTATATATATATATATATATATATATATATATATATATATATATATATATATATATATATACATATATATATATATATATACATATATATATATATATACATATATACATATATATATATACATATATATATATATATATATATATATATATATATATATATTATATATATATATGCAGAAGAACCACAGGGAAAATGAAAATACGAAATATACGATTAAGTCCTGACTAGTTTCGTGATACTTCTTCAGAAGTATCACGAAACTAGTCAGGACTTAATCGTATATTTCGTATTTTCATTTTCCCTGTGGTTCTTCTGCATCTGAGCATCACGTTTTCCTGTGATTTTTACACACACACACACACACACACATATATATATATATATATATATATATATATATATATATATATATATATATATATATATATATGTGTGTGTGTGTGTGTGTGTGTGTTTGGTTACTGTTATTGTTATTATTTTTATTGAATGTGGTTGTTTTTTAAGTTAGTTTTATGAAATATGATACTGTATTAAGGGTTATGTTTTGTTCAAGGGTGTGAGGCTTTTGTTACATTCCGCCACAATATATACACTGCATGTATATACAGTATGTATAAATATATATATGTATATATATGTGTGTATGTGTGTGTGGAATTAGAAAGATAAATAAATAAATAAACAATCCCTTGTGGAAGGAAGCGTTTTAAACATTAAAAGATGCATTTAGAGCAATGATCTGTCGGTAATTTTGGTCTTCTGGGAGCGATAAACGAAAAATGGGTGACATAAAAGACTTTACTTAGAATTTCGACTCTTCTATCAAGCGAAATGTTATATGCAACGAGTTATAAAACTTATTCGCCGAACATTGAGTAAGAAGCGAACTTTGAATTTTGCAATGATTATGTTACTTCAGATGGCATTAATACAGGTTAGGTCAAATTCAGATATTTATTATTTTCTACTTATCATGTATTTTAGAGATGATTCATACGAAAAAGGTTACTCGAATATTCCGCAAATGGATATATTTGCTGATGAATATTGTTCGTTATTGTAATTCCAAGGATGTGTTTGCGCTGCTATGTTAGTTTCTCTCCCGATTGTATTTTGTTTTGTTAATGCATTGTGGGTAAAAATGCCTGATCGTCCTTTGTTTTCGGTTTTGAATTATGGGTACGGTAAATACGCTGAAGCATGATTGGTTACTTTGTTTTGAGATTCTCTCTCTTTCTCTCTCTCTCTCTCTCTCTCTCTCTCTCTCTCTCTCTCTCTCTCTCTCTCTCTCTCTCTCTCTCTCTCTTTGAACGAGCTTCTATCTATCATCTAAAAACATAGGATACGAAAGCTTTAAGATATTCCGATTATCTGACTGTGATGTATTTTATTAATTATTTATTTGTGATTTTATATGTATAATATATGATAATTAATCTTAACAATGAACATATACTGTATCATAATGTGATGATATCAAGATTTATGTATGAATACATAATTATCTATAACTTTATATTTTTTCTATGTTGAACGGTCCGATATTTATAATTTATCTTTGTAAATAGAATGAAGAATACGTAAGGAGTATTGGCAGCCGACTTAATTTCTTTTCTATTTACTTATTTAGACTTTGTTATCGGTTAAGCTTGTTCTATAGAGGATACCTGATTCTGGAAACTTAGAAAATAACAATTGACTCTAGGTCCTAGGTAAAAGCGGCTTATATTTTTTACATCTGGCTTTAAGGAAAATACAGTATATTGTCGTAAGCAGATTTCAAGAAATTACATACTCAGTTTTAAAATATGTAAACATGGGTGTGCGGACAGAACAAAAGTGAAATAAAAATTCTATATCGCGTTAGCTCTTTCGAGCAGATAATTTTATAACTACACGTAAATTACTATTATCATTATTAATGTTACTTGCTAAGCTACAACCCTAGCTTAGTTGGAAAAGCAGGGTGCTATAAGTCCAGGGGACTCCAACAGGGAAAATAGCCCGGTAAGGAAAGGAAACAAGGAAAAATAAAATATTTTAAGATGAGTAACATTGAAATAAATATCTATATAAACTATAAAAACTTGACAAAACAAGAGGAAGAGAAAAAAGATAGAATATTATGCCCGAGTGTACCTTCAAGCCATCTTTCTTTTATATTCATCGCGAAAGAAAAACAATTGTTTATCTAAGCATCAACAGTTTATAGAATTATTGAAATATGAATTTGCAATTCATAAACGATAAAATCACTGATTCCTCTTTGACTGTGGCTGTTTATTATATCCTCCTGCTATGGCAATTCGCGTACAGTCTCTCATCCTATTCCCGGCTGTTTTACTTTCTAATCACTAATATTCAACTGTTACAGTTGCAAATGACTGAATATAAGCTATTATAGATTCTATGCCCGACATTCAACTGATGTAGTTTCAAATGCCTGAAATTCAACTGATATAAGTGATATAAATCACAGATGGTTTAAAGTTATTGGAACCAAAATATGCCTACTGTAGGTTCTAGAGCCCCGAGACTATACAATAAGGTCCAACTAGACACCCGAAATGTCGAAGATACTATGGCTTTTAAGAGGATACTGAAGACTTTCTTGTTTTCTAAGTTCTTAGATAATGTGGATTTGACAATAAACGCGCAATATGCAGTGTGAAATGCTGAATGCCTGGAGTGTACACGATAAACTATATGCGAAGGTCCTGTAGTGAGTAGGGTGCCCCTGCAGTATAGGACCAGAAAAACAGCTTTTAAAGTAAGTGCGCTTAACCACCATCTCGTGAAATAACCAACTTCTACCTAGCATAGAATCAATTGACAGGCGATTGAGAGAAAGTGACTTCAGAGCACATTTCCTTTGAACGCGAAATCGGAAGTCACCGGTTGAGCCTCTGCCAGTTAATTCCGTTCCATTAGCCGTTGCCGAACTGGCGTTCCAGCGTTTCCCCGTCTACACCGTTTCACAGTTTGTGTCCCCGGGATGTGAATATTAGAAGGACCGGAAGGATGAATCGAGGAAGGGTTCTACTGTTGTTCTTCGGAGAAGAAGAAACTACAAATGCGTCCTGTATTAGGAGGGAAGGATGTTTATAAAATAAAGAGGGAAGGTTTTTTTTTTTTTATAAAATAAAGGAAATATAGACTCTAAAAATTCAGAAACAACGATTGTCTGTTTAGTTGAGATAAATTTTTGCCCCGTTAGCAAGGAAATTAGATCGGCGGTGACAAAACATAATATTTCCAATATCAATATCGAAAAAAGATTACTTGACATTTTGTATGAAAGAAAACTAACTTTTATTGGACACCAGGTTCGGAAACACAATACTCTGGAAAGAACGCTACTAATTGGATCAGTCTATGGTACAAGAACTAGAGGAAGGCCTAAAACTAGATTGAGTGACAATATCAGGGAGATGTGCGGGCTAACGATGGTGGAGTTGGAAAGGAAGGCTCAAGACCGGAATGAATGGAGACGTTTTGTGCAGAGGGCCACGGCCGTTCGACATCGAACACCCAGTACTTGATGATGATGATATATTCATATTACCTAACACCCTGAGCTTTTTATTAAGGTAATTTATAGTAGAATTCAAACTAAATTTAAGCAAATTTACAGTAAGTTCTTATTCAAACACCGATAACTAATCACAAATGAAATTAAATATAAGAAACAGAATGAAAGGTACAGAGAATTGAGTAAAAGTGTCAAAATACGACAATTATCAATTTGTTCACTGGTCAACTTTCTTCATTATTTGCATACTTCGAAATAACAACGATCTTAAAAAACCGTCTGATCCTTTTTGTTTGATAATCTTTAAAGACATTTTTATCTATAGAGATTTTCATTTCAGAAGCATATGTCACATTAATTTCAACGGATATGAAAATAGAAAATAAAATATGCCTTCGACACGTTAATAACCCAATCCGACCATTCATCTCGTTTCACATTTCTACCTGCGCCCGTCAGATATCATTATCCGGGGATGTTCACATTTAACAAAGGTTTTCGCAGCACAATATCATCCCTTAAACGAATTTCATAAACGTAATTAACGAGAATTTCTTTGTTTATCGCTCTTTGGTTACACCATTTAAGTGTTACCGACATTCGAATTCCCTTCTTAAAAACGCGGCCAATAAATGTTCCAGCTTACCTTGGTTCCTTCCATGTGCGGAATGCCCTGCTCTGCCTTCGACTCTCGGCCTCCGGTGTCAAGATGTCAACTTAGACACTGACGACATCAAATAAAAACTCCCTCACATGTGTCGTCACCGTCCAGGCTCGTTTCGCGGCCGCTAACTTTCGCGAATCGCAAGGAGCCTCCGTATTCATACCTAGGTGCGACTTTCGTTAATTGTCATTTGACGTTCGCGAAGATAACTCGTGGGTGTTTCATGCAAAATGAATTAAGGCTAGTAATATCTTTTAACTATATGGAGATTTCTTTTGTCCCGGGACGCCCGCGTCTCCGGCACCCTGATTGGTTCGGCCAAAAGGGGGCGGAGATTCCAGGATTCCAATATTTGGATCGGTTGCCAGGGATAGGATGCCTTCTAAAGGTACGTTAACTACCATTCAGTTCTGGAGGCTCGCGTCACCTTCTCATTTGAAGGGATAACATTAAATGCCTTTAGAGTTATGATGTGAATGAATAGTTTCAACTTTGGAATGACCGTTAATGACTGCGACGTTGTACGACTGTGCCAACACGCAGATAGTCCTTTGCCACTGGAATATCTGGGAGGGGCTTGCTATTTACTCATAACTCAATAGGAATGGGGTTCTGAAGACCAAGGTCGTTAAGGTAGATATTCCTTCTACTTTCGCTGACCAATGTCCCTTACGTGTGCAGTGCACTAATGATTGTGTTGCTTAATCCTGGAAGCAATCGCCGCCACTTGGAAAGTTAGTGTTAGAATCTGAGATTTCAAAAGGGATTTCGCTGAAATTAAATCTACTTTTTACTTTAACTCGATGGAATTCTCGAGGACTTCTTTTAAGAAAACGACATGAAGACAAACCATACAGGAAAACGGATTACTTAACGTAATCCACTTAGGCTTCATAAACAATTCCTTTCAGGAACAAAATAAACTATGCTTAAGAACGGCTCACATACCTCTCTCCAGGAATGATGGAATGTAAAATGGAGAGAGAGAGAGAGAGAGAGAGAGAGAGAGAGAGAGAGAGAGAGAGAGAGAGAGAGAGAGACTGGGGTTTCACAAATGAGCCGTTGAAGCTCCGATAATCACGACTAGAATCAGGGTGTTTGATTCCCCCAAGACATTTCCAGGAATCCCGGTGTTATGGCTGTGAGTGGGGATTCTTCTTTAAAGCTGTGCCATCCCATCTGGAATTCTCTGGAAAGCACATCCGACTGTTCTCAGGTATCTAAATACGGCACAGTCTGTTTTCAGGTGCCTAGATACGACACAGTGTTTTCAGGTACCTAAATACGGCACAGTCTACTTTAAGGTACCAAAATAAATCAGTCTGTTTACAGGTACCTAAATACGGCATAGTCTGTTTTAAGGTACCTAAATACACCAGAGTCTGTTTACAGGTACCTAAATTGGGCACCGTTTGTTTTCAAGAACCTAAATACGGCACAGTATGTTTTTAGGTACCTAAATACGGCATAGTCTGTTTTAAGGTACCTAAATACACCAGAGTCTGTTTACAGGTACCTAAATAGGGCACCGTTTGTTTTCAAGAACCTAAATACGGCACAGTATGTTTACAGGTACCTAGATACAGCACAGTCTGTTTTCAGGTGCCTAGATACGACAGAGTATTTTTAGGTACCTAGATACGTCACAGTATGTTTTCAAGTACCTAAATACGGCACAGTATGTTTTCAGGGGCCTATATACGACACAGTGTTTTCAGGTACCTAAATAGGGCACAGTCTGTTTAGAGGTACCTAAATACATGAGAGTCTGTTCTAAGGTACCCAAATACACCAGTCTGTTTTCAGGTACCTAAATATGGCACAGTCTGTTTTCAGGTACCTAAATAGGGCACAGTCTTGCTTTTAGGTATCTAAATAGTGCACCCTCTGTTGTATTCAGGTACCTAAATACGACACAGTATGTTTTCAGGTACCTAAATAGGGCACCCTCTGTTTTCAGGTACCTAAATAGGGCACAGTCTATTTTCAGGTACCTAAATATAGCACGGTCCGTTTGCAGGTATCTAAATAGGGCACTGTCTGTGTTTGGGTACCTAAATAGGACACAGTCTGATATCAGGTATCTAGATACGACAGAGTCTGTTTTCAGGTACCTAAATATCGCAAAGTCTGTTTTCAGGTGCCTTAATAGGGTACAATCTGTTTTCAGGTATCTAAGTATGGCAGTCTGTTTTCAGGTAACTACATTAGCAGTTTCTGTTTTCAGGTGCCTAGATACATTACAGTCTTTTTCAGGTACCTAAATAGGGTACCGTCTGTTTTCAGGTACATAAATACGACACCGTCTCTTCTCAGGTATCTAAACAGAGCACTGTCTGTTTTGAGGTACGTAAATGGGGCAGTCTGTTTTCAGGAACTTAAATAGGGCACTGTCTGTTTTCAGGTACTTAAATAGGACACTGTCTGTTTTCAGGTACTTAAATAGGGCACTGTCTGTTTTCAGGTACCGAAATACGGTGCCGCTCGTCTCCAGTTACATGGATACAGTGCCTTTGGTTTTCCTTTTGTTCCCAGATATCTCATTGTAGCTAATTTTATTTTCTCCAATCAGAATGACAGATTCTAACTGCCTGAGCATCAAATAACTGCTTTCTATGCAGACTCTATTTAAGGATACCCAAATAAGGTATCTAGTGTTTTCAGGTAGTTGAATTCGGTACATTTTGTTACTGGCTACCCGTATTCTGGAATATAGCAACCAAGGTTTAAAAAATCCTTTTAGGCTCTAGAAGTACCTTGGTTTTCGAAAGGCCAAATTCTATACATTTGGTTTTCCTGGGATCTATTACTTTGCCTTTTGTTTACGGATAGTTGAATGATGCAAATAGAATAATTGAGGAGAGAGAGAGAGAGAGAGAGAGAGAGAGAGAGAGAGAGAGAGAGAGAGAGAGAGAGAGAGAGAGAGAGAGAGAGAGAGAAAGTAATGGAAGGATGAAGGGGTTTGTTATTTTTGTTTGAAGGTTAACTTCCAAACTATTGCTTCGGGTCTAGTAACGCGTTATCTGAATATGATGACATCAGAAACTTGATAAGATTAAATATAATGAAATAATACAATTGCTATAAGACTTGTAACGAAAGTACATTAAATATTCGTATCTATTTCCGGTTAGAGCCATTTTGAATTGCGTAACAATGCGGATCTTGGTATCCAGATTGACTATCAAAATATTCCGAGGAATTATTAATCTTTATTTCCGGTTTGTGGTCATTTAGAACTGCTTGTCAGTGCAAATGGCCATCAGATTCCGTGCCAATGCAGATCTTTGTTTCTGGACTAGAAAATCAGAAAGGTTTAACAATATTGATATAGGCATCCACATTGGCCCCTATGAGATTCTACGGCAATACAGATCTTTATAACCGGACTACACCAAGAGACGTGTAACAATACAGATCTTTATAACCGGACAAGACTAAGAGATGTGTAACAATACAGTTCTTTATAACCGGACTAGAATAAAGGATGTGCAACAATACAGATCTTTATAACCGGACTACACCAAGAGACGTGTAACAATACAGATCTTTATAACCGGACAAGACTAAGAGATGTGTAACAATACAGTTCTTTATAACCGGACTAGAATAAAGGATGTGCAACAATACAGATCTTTATAACCGGACTACACCAAGAGACGTGTAACAATACAGATCTTTATAACCGGACAAGACTAAGAGATATGTAACAATACAGTTCTTTATAACCGGACTAGAATAAAGGATGTGCAACAATACAGATCTTTATAACCGGACTAAACCAAGAGATGTGTAACAATACAGATCTTTATAACCGGACTAAACCAAGAGATGTGCAACAATACAGATCTTTATAACCGGACTAAACCAAGAAATGTGTAACAATATAGATCTTTATAACCGGACTAGAATAAAGGATGTGCAACAATACAGATCTTTATAACCGGACTAAACCAAGAGATGTGCAACAATACAGATCTTTATAACCGGACTACACCAAGAGACGTGTAACAATACAGATCTTTATAACCGGACAAGACTAAGAGATATGTAACAATACAGTTCTTTATAACCGGACTAGAATAAAGGATGTGCAACAATACAGATCTTTATAACCGGACTAAACCAAGAGATGTGTAACAATACAGATCTTTATAACCGGACTAAACCAAGAGATGTGCAACAATACAGATCTTTATAACCGGACTAAACCAAGAAATGTGTAACAATATAGATCTTTATAACCGGACTAGAATAAAGGATGTGCAACAATACAGATCTTTATAACCGGACTAAACCAAGAGATGTGCAACAATACAGATCTTTATAACCGGACTAAACCAAGAGATGTGCAACAATACAGATCTTTATAACCGGACTAAACCAAGAGATGTGCAACAATACAGATCTTTATAACCGGACTAAACCAAGAGATGTGCAACAATACAGATCTTTATAACCGGACTAAACCAAGAGATGTGTAACAATACAGATCTTTATAACCGGACTAGAATAAAGGATGTGCAACAATACAGATCTTTATAACCGGACTAAACCAAGAGATGTGTAACAATAAAGATCTTTATAACCGGACTAAACCAAGAGATGTGCAACAATACAGATCTTTATAACCGGACTAAACCAAGAGATGTGCAACAATACAGATCTTTATAACCGGACTAAACCAAGAAATGTGTAACAATACAGATCTTTATAACCGGACTAGAATAAAGGATGTGCAACAATACAGATCTTTATAACCGGACTAAACCAAGAGATGTGTAACAATACAGATCTTTATAACCGGACTAAACCAAGAGATGTGTAACAATACAGATCTTTTTAACCGGACTAAACCAAGAGATGTGCAACAATACAGATCTTTATAACCGGACTAAACCAAGAGATGTGCAACAATACAGATCTTTATAACCGGACTAAACCAAGAGATGTGTAACAATACAGATCTTTATAACCGGACTAAACCAATAGATGTGCAACAATACAGATCTTTATAACCGGACTAAACCAAGAAATGTGTAACAATACAGATCTTTATAACCGGACTACACCAAGAGACGTGTAACAATACAGATCTTTATAACCGGACAAGACTAAGAGATGTGTAACAATACAATTCTTTATAACTGGACTACACTAAGGGATGTGCAACAATACAGATCTTTATAACCGGACTACACTAAAGGATGTGTAACAATACAGATCTTTATAACTGGACTAAACGAAGGTATGTGTAACAATACAGATCTTTATAACCGGACTAGACTAAGGGATGTGCAACAATACAGATCTTTTTAACGGGACTACACTAAGGGATGTGTAACAATACAGATCTTTATAACTAGACTACACTAAGGGATGTGTAACAATACAGATCTTTATAACTGGACTAGACTAATGGATATGTAACAATACAGATCTTTATAACTGGACTACACTAAGGGATGTGTAACAATACAGATCTTTATAATTGGACTACACTAAGGGACGTGTAACAATACAGATCTTTATAACCGGACTACACTAAGGGGTGTGCAACAATACAGATCTTTATAATGGGACTGCACTATGGGATGTGTAACAATATAGATCTTTATAACTGGACTACACTAAGGGATGTGTAACAATACAGATCTTTATAACTGGACTACACTAAGGGGTGTGTAACAATAAAAATCTTTATAACCGGACTAGACTAAAGGGTGTGGTACAATAAAGATCTTTATAACCGGACTAGACTAAAGGATGTGTAACAATACAGATCTTTATATCCGGACTAGACTAAAGGATGTGTAACAATACAGATCTTTATAACACGACTACACTAAGTGATGTGTATCAATACAGATCTTTATAATTGGACTACACTAAGGGATGTGTAAAAATACAGATCTTTATAACAGGACTAGACTAAAGGATGTGTAACAATACAGATCTTTATAACCGGACTAGACTAAAGGATGTGTAACAATACAGATCTTTATAATCGGACTAGACTAAAAGATGTGTAACAATACAGATCTTTATAACCGGACTAGACCAAGGGATGTGTAACAATACAGATCTTTATAATGGGACTACACTAAAGGATGTGTAACAATACAGATTTTTATAACGGGACTACACTAAGGGATGTGTAACAATACAGATATTTATAACTGGACTACGCTTATGGATATGAAACAATACAGATCTTTATAACTAGACTACACTAAAGGATGTATAACAATACAGATATTTATAACGGGACTAGAGTAAGGGATGTGTAACAATACAGATCTTTATAATGGGATTACACTAAAGAATGTGTAAAAATACAGATCTTTATAACCGGACTACACTAAGGGATGTGTAACAATACAGATCTTTATAACTGAACTAAACTAATGGATATGTAACAATACAGATTTTTATAACGGGACTACACTAAGGGATGTGTAACAATACAGATATTTATAACTGGACTACGCTTATGGATATGTAACAATACAGATCTTTATAACTAGACTACACTAAAGGATGTGTAACAATACAGATATTTATAACGGGACTAGAGTAAGGGATGTGTAACAATACAGATCTTTATAATGGGATTACACTAAAGAATGTGTAACAATACAGATCTTTAAAACCGGACTACTCTAAGGGATGTGTAACAATACAGATCTTTATAACTGAACTAGACTAATGGATATGTAACAATACAGATCTTTATAACGGGACTACACTAAGGGATGTGTAACAATACATATATTTATAATGGGACTACACTAAAGGATGTGTAACAATACAGATATTTATAACGGGACTAGAGTAAGGGATGTGTAACAATACAGATCTTTATAACCGGACTAGACCAAGGGATGTGTAACAATACAAATCTTTATAACCGGACCAGACTAAAGGATGTGAAACAATACAGATCTTTATAACTGGACTACGTTTATGGATATGTAACAATACAGATCTTTATAACTAGACTACACTATGGGATGTGTAACAATACAGATCTTTATAACCAGACTAGACCAAGGGATGTGTAACAATACAGATCTTTATAACTGGACCAGACTGAAGGATGTGCAACAATACAGATCTTTATAACTGGACTACGCTTATGGATATGTAACAATACAGATCTTTATAACGGGACTACACTAAGGGATGTGTAACAATACAGATCTTTATAACAGGACTAGACTAAAGGATATGTAACAAGAGAGATCTTTATAACTGGACTACACTAAGGGATATGTAACAATACAGATCTCTATAACGGGACTACACTAAGGGATGTGTGACAATACAGATCTTTATAACGGGACCAGACTAAGGGATGTGTAACAATACAGATCTTTATAACTGGACTACACTAAGGGACGTATAACAATACAGATCTTTATAACGGGACTACACTAAGGGATATGTAACAATACAGATCTTTATAACCAGACCAGACTAAGGGATGTATAACAATACAGTTCTTTATAACTGGACTAGACTAAGTGATGTGTAACAATACAGATCTTTATAATTGGACTAAACTAAGGGATATGTAACAATACAGATCTTTATAACTGGACTAGACTAAGTGATGTGTAACAATACAGATCTTTATAACCGGACTAGACAAAGGGATCTATAACAATACAGATATTTATAACTGGACTAGACTAAGTGATGTGTAACAATACAGATCTTTATAATGGGACTAAATTAAGGGATATGTAACAATACAGATCTTTATAAATGGACTAGAATAAGTGATGTGCAACAATACAGATCTTTATAACCAGACTACACTAAGGAATGTGTAACAATACAGATCTTTATAACGGGACTACACTAAGGGATGTGTAACAATACTGATCTTTATAACTGGACTAGACTAATGGATGTGTAACAATAAAGGTCTTTATAATGGGATTAGACTAAGGGATGTGTAACAATACAGATCTTTATAAATGGACTAGAATAAGTGATATGCAACAATACAGATCTTTATAACTAGACTACACTAAGGGATGTGTAACAATACAGATCTTTATAACCAGACTAGACTAAGGGATGTATAGCAATACAGATCTTTATAACTGGACTAGACTAAGTGATGTGTAACAATACAGATCTTTATAACTGGACTAGACTAATGGATGTGTAACAATAAAGGTCTTTAAAATGGGATTAGACTAAGGGATGTGTAACAATACAGATCTTTATAACTGGACTACACTAAGGGACGTGTAACAATACAGATCTTTATAACGGGACTACACTAAGGGATATGTAACAATACAGATCTTTATAACCAGACTAGACTAAGGGATGTATAGCAATACAGATCTTTATAACTGGACTAGACTAAGTGATGTGTAACAATACAGATCTATATAATTGGACTGTGACCTGATCGGTAACGTCTCTGCCTGGTGTTTCCCAGTCGGGGGTTCGAGTCCCGCTCAGACTCGTTAGTGCCATTAGTGTCTGCAACCTTACCATCCTTGTGAGCTAAGGTTGGGGGGTTTGGGGGAGCCTATAGGTCTATCTGCTGAGTCCTCAGCAGCCACTGCCTGGCCCTCCCTGGTCCTAGCTTGGGTGGAGAGGAGGCTTGGGCGCTGATCATATAATATATGGGCAGTCTCTAGGGCATTGTCCTGATTGCTAGGGCAATGTCACTGTCCCTTGCCTCTGTCATTCATGAGCGACCTTTAAACCTTTAAATATGTAACAATACAGATCTTTATAACTGGACTAGACTAAGTGATGTGTAACAATACAGATCTTTATAACCGGACTAGACAAAAGGATCTATAACAATACAGATATTTATAACTGGACTAGACTAAGTGATGTGTAACAATACAGATCTTTATAATGGGACTAAATTAAGGGATATGTAACAATACAGATCTTTATAAATGGACTAGACTAAGTGATTTGCAACAATACAGATCTTTATAACCAGACTACACTAAGGAATGTGTAACAATACAGATCTTTATAACGGGACTACAGTAAGGGATGTGTAACAATACTGATCTTTATAACTGGACTAGACTAATGGATGTGTAACAATAAAGGTCTTTATAATGGGATTAGACTAAGGGATGTGTAACAATACAGATCTTTATAACTGGACTACACTAAGGGACGTGTAACAATACAGATCTTTATAACGGGACTACACTAAGGGATATGTAACAATACAGATCTTTATAACCAGACTAGACTAAGGGATGTATAACAATACAGATCTTTATAACTGGACTAGACTAAGTGATGTGTAACAATACAGATCTTTATAATTGGACTAAACTAAGGGATATGTAACAATACAGATCTTTATAACTGAACTAGACTAAGTGATGTGTAACAATACAGATCTTTATAACCGGACTAGACAAAGGGATCTATAACAATACAGATATTTATAACTGGACTAGACTAAGTGATGTGTAACAATACAGATCTTTATAATGGGACTAAATTAAGGGATATGTAACAATACAGATCTTTATAAATGGACTAGACTAAGTGATGTGCAACAATACAGATCTTTATAACCAGACTACACTAAGGAATGTGTAACAATACAGATCTTTATAACGGGACTACAGTAAGGGATGTGTAACAATACTGATCTTTATAACTGGACTAGACTAATGGATGTGTAACAATAAAGATCTTTATAATAGGATTAGACTAAGGGATGTGTAACAATACAAATCTTTATAATCGGACTAGACTAAAGGATGTACAACAATACAGATCTTTATAACCAGACTAGACTAAAGGATGTGTAACAGTATAGATCTTTATAACCGGACTACACTAAGGGATGTGTAACAATACAGATCTTTATAATTGGACTAGACTAAAGGATAAGTAACAATACAGATCTTCATAACTGGACTACACTAAGGGGTGTGTAACAATAAAGATCTTTTTAACTGGACTACAGTAATGTAACAATACAGATCTTTATAACTAGACTAGACTAAGGGATGTGTAACAATACAGATCTCCATAACGGGATTACACTAAGGGATGTGTAACAACACAGATCTTTATAATGGGACTACACTAAGGGATGTGTAACAATGCAGATCTTTATAACGGGACTACACTTAGGGGTGTGTAACAATAAAGATCTTTGTAACTGGACTAGACTAAGGGATGTGTAATAATACAGATCTTTATAATCGGACTAGACTAAAGGATGTGTAACAATACAGATCTTTATAACCAGACTAGACTAAAGGATGTGTAACAGTATAGATCTTTATAACCGGACTAGAATAAAGGATGTGTAACAATGAAGATCTTTATAACCGGACTACAGTAATGTAACAATACAGATCTTTATAACTGGACTAGACTAAGGGATGTGTAACAATACAGATCTTCATAACGGGATTACACTATGGGATGTGTAACAATACAGATCTTTATAGCTGGACTAGACTAAGGGATCTATAACAATACAGATCTTTATAACTGGACTAGACTAAGGGGTGTGTAACAATACAGATCTTTATAACTGGACTACACTAAGGGATGTGTAACAATACAGATCTTTATAACGGGACTACACTATGGGATGTGTAACAATACAGATCTTTATAGCTGGACTACACTGAGGGATGTGTAACAATACAGATCTTTATAACGAGGCTACACTAAGGGATGTGTAACAATACAGATCTTTATAACTGGACTACACTAAGGGATGTGTAACAATACAGATCTTTATAACGGGACTACACTAAGGGATGTATAACAATACAGATTCTTATAACTGGACTACACTGAGGGATGTGTAACAATACAGATCTTTATAACGAGGCTACACTAAGGGATGTGTAACAATACAGATCTTTATAACGGGACTACACTAAGGGATGTGTAACAATACAGATCTTTATAACGAGGCTACACTAAGGGATGTGTAACAATACAGATTTTTATAACTGGACTACACTGAGGGATGTGTAACAATACAGATCTTTATAACGAGGCTACACTAAGGGATGTGTAACAATACAGATCTTTATAACTGGACTACACTAAGGGATGTGTAACAATACAGATCTTTATAAATGGACTACACTAAAGGATGTGTAACAATACAGATCTTTATAAATGGACTACACTAAGGGATGTGTAACAATATAGATCTTTATAATTGGACTACACTAAAGGATGTGTAACAATACAGATCTTTATAACTGGACTACACTAAGCGATGTGTAACAATACAGATCTTTAAAACTGGACTACACTAAGGGATGTGTAACAATACAGATCTTTATAAATGGACTACACTAAGGGATGTGTAACAATACAGATCTTTATAATTGGACTACACTAAGGGATGTGTAACAATACAGATCTTTATAACTGGACTACACTAAGCGATGTGTAACAATACAGATCTTTATAACTGGACTACACTAAGCGATGTGTAACAATACAGATCTTTATAACTGGACTACACTAAGGGATGTGTCACAATACAGATCAAAGGAACCGGATTTGTTCTCATCAGATTCCGTTCTACTGCGGATCTTTATATCCGGACTTGGCAAGTCATGATTACGTAATGATTCAGACGCAGTTCTAGTTCTCTGGATCATTATTGCCCATCTACATTCCATGACAATGCGGATCTTTATATGCGGATTAGTACA